>NC_052307.1:12656202-12681202 GCF_016432855.1 Salvelinus namaycush
AAGTAGTCGGCATCATTCATTATGTAAAAGATGGATTCTATAGTTATTTGAGCCATACGAATTGGTTGGTGGGTTCTAAAACCATAGGCCTTGCTCAAATTAATTATAAAAATGTTCACATGAAAGAGCCCTTTAACTACTAAATTAGATACTGTAAAATGACTGCATGTGTAGAGTATGTGTGAGCAATTATATACCGCTGCCTTAATAGACCAGAGCAAAATGACATATATGGCAACATTTAAGGAAAAGTAGAGTGTCCACACACGGTACGTCAGAACAGTAAAGCCACAAGGCGTCTCTGTTGGTTATTTGTAATTAATTGAGAATGAATAATGCAGCAACATGAAATACATTATTAACACACATTCATCTTACGAGAGGATTCAAAGCATATTTCAAATGCAATTATACTAATTTATTTATAGCAGGGGTATTTGCATAATCAAAAGCCATCGGAGCACAGACATATTGAAAAGGACAGACAGGCA
This sequence comes from Salvelinus namaycush, assembly GCF_016432855.1. Taxonomy (NCBI): domain Eukaryota; kingdom Metazoa; phylum Chordata; class Actinopteri; order Salmoniformes; family Salmonidae; genus Salvelinus; species Salvelinus namaycush. The sequence continues at coordinate 12,656,694 of NC_052307.1, forward strand.
GGCAGGCAGGCAGATGGTTTAGGTGTATACTGTAAAGCCGCCATTCATACGTATGCAGCCAGAGTAGCTATTGTACGCGCCAATGCTCACAACATCAGTCATATTAATCTTGTTGCCGCAATAACTTCTGCTGTGTGATGTTAGCATCATTACCATTAGCAATTATGATGACGTAAGTCTAATATAGCTAGCTAGCATTAGCATATTTGTTGAATTCTGTTGATCACTATATGGAATGGTGAGGGAGGTATGTTTGAAAAATAAATGTTATTGAATATAAATTATTAAAACGCAAGTTAACAATTGTTTACTATTTTGGCCTTTAATGGATTTTTTATGTTTTATTATTATGTATTTTATACATTTACATATTATCTAAGTCCATTATCTGAGTGTAAGTAACACTGTGTGCTTATGAGACAAACTAAAATGTCTTCTGCATCCATTGTTGTACGTTTAATTTATGATGTTTTAAAGACTGTACATGTTGCTTTGTTCCTCATCTATTTTAGCATCCTTTAATTCAGAGTTAAAGATTTTGCTCAAACAATAATATCATTATCAGATGTTCCATTTGCGCTTCCCGTTAACAAACAAACCCATATCATAAAAATACATGTGTACATTCTTAGATAAAAAGGTGCTATCTAGAACATAAAAGTGTATTCGGCTGTCCCCATAGGAGAACACTTTAAAAAAACACTTTTTTGGTTCCAGGTAGAACCGTTTTGGTTCCAGGTAGAACCCGTTTTGTGTTCCATGTAAAACCCTTTCCACAGATGATTCTACATGGAACTCAAAAGAGTTCTACCTGGAACCCAAAAAGTTTTTTTAAAGGGTTATCCTATAGGAACAGCCAAAGGACCCTTTAAGAACCCTTTTTTCTAAAAATGTTAGTCGTGTGGGGTAGGACTAACTGTCATTAACATCCTAATAAGCTGACTGTTATCCAGTCATGTTTTGAAGGTAATTGCATGGACAGTGAGACATGGAGGTAGGTAGCTCTAATGTAGTGGTATGACTAACACCATGTCCATAACCACCTCTATGCAGGCTGCTGGAGGGAGGGACACCGTGGCAGAGCACAGCATGCATGCTGCTCCTCACAACCACGCTCAAGTGACCATGCGTGATGTCATTAAAAAGGGCCCAACCATGACATTCCACAATGGATTATTGGCCCATGTTATGGCTGGTTGATCGTTTAGGAGGAGGCAGGAGGCGGACCACAGTGGAACCAGTGGTAAGAAGAGACAATGGTACTGTGTGTGTGGCTTTACTGCGTGCGTGGGTGTGCACTGAAATGCACTGCATTGCCACATGTTTGATGCCGATTGAAACAGCATCTACAGCGGCAGGCTGTCGTCACTGTGTGAGAGCAGCAGCCATATCTACTGTGTGTGGTCACCCTGTGCACTGCTAAGAATATCCATCACACCACTGTTAATGGAGGAAAAAGTCACCTGACAGGAAAAACATTGCAACACTTCAATGTGTGTGATGAATCTAAATTGAGCCCAGGAGACAAGGAGAGTGGCATTCTAGTCAGTTACACACACACACACACACACACACACACACACACACACACACACACACACACACACACACACACACACACACACACACACACACACACACACACACACACACACACACACACACACACACACACACACACACTCTGAAACCAAGAACCTGTCCTGCTCCAGCGGCGCTGATGCCGGCGTGAGCACCGTGAGCTCACCTCCCGTTGCCACGGCGACACCAACCAGAGGGAAAAGCCTGGTGTGTGTGACAGAGGCCTGAGAGGGAGGAAGGAGGAGGGACTGAGGAATTCACATAGCGCTTGGCTTGTTTCAGCACTAGTACCTTATTAAGTTACCAGGCCTTATCACGGAAATGCTAAACCGACCCTTTCAATTATCAAGACAATGTCTTTAGCCCGGCCGCCTGTTTATAATGGCTGGCCTGGGATTTCAAATGAGGTGTCAGAAATAGTTGGCCGACAAGGTGGACAGTAGACATTTATACACACAATTGGGTATTATCATGCATTATGTACAATTAACACGTATATACACAAACATTTGGGAATCATGCAGTCATGCACACACTCACAAATATGACCACCAAATTAAACACACACTCATTTGTTTTCCATAAACAAAAAAATGCGACTAACAGCTGCTTTGGTGCCTGCATTCTATTAGTGATGAAGAGCTAACCCAGTCTGGGGGTCGTCTGCTCATCAATGGTGGTGCTCCACAGCCGTGAATGCACTGAATTCATTAGTCATCGCGCACAGATGGTGTCTGGCTGCCTGTCTCAAGTTCAAGTTCATGTCCAGGAGACAGAGAGAGAGACATGCTGAAGTCAGACAGACCAGATGCTACTGAGACACAGAGAGAGACATGCTGAAACCAGACAGACCAGATGCTACTGAGACACAGAGAGAGACATGCTGAAACCAGACAGACAAGATGCTACTGAGACACAGAGAGAGACATGCTGAAACCAGACAGACCAGATGCTACTGAGACACAGAGAGAGACATGCTGAAGCCAGACAGACCAGATGCTACTGAGACACAGAGAGAGACATGCTGAAACCAGACAGACCAGATGCTACTGAGACACAGAGAGAGACATGCTGAAACCAGACAGACCAGATGCTACTGAGACACAGAGAGAGACATGCTGAAACCAGACAGACCAGATGCTACTGAGACACAGAGAGAGACATGCTGAAGCCAGACAGACCAGATGCTACTGAGACACAGAGAGAGACATGCTGAAGCCAGACAGACCAGATGCTACTGAGACACAGAGAGAGACATGCTGAAACCAGACAGACCAGATGCTACTGAGACACAGAGAGAGACATGCTGAAACCAGACAGACCAGATGCTACTGAGACACAGAGAGAGACATGCTGAAACCAGACAGACCAGATGCTACTGAGACACAGAGAGAGACATGCTGAAACCAGACAGACCAGATGCTACTGAGACACAGAGAGAGACATGCTGAAGCCAGACAGACCAGATGCTACTGAGACACAGAGAGAGACATGCTGAAACCAGACAGACCAGATGCTACTGAGACACAGCCATTGTTCCTCATCTACAGGACATGATGCAGAAAGCCATAGCTGTGGGAATTAGGGGTGCTGAGGGTGCTGCAGCAACCCCTGATAAATATAAATGTAAAAATCCACAAAATTAGTGAACTAGGCCTTTATTACTCCTGTATTAGCGGAGAGAAATACTCTTCAGCTGTCCCTATGCAATAAAACATCAGTGTTATGACAATACTTAAGCTATAATAACAGTAGCAACAGCTTGGTGACCATTTTACATCCTTAGTCTGTTATAGAAATTACCTGCACAGACCTCATCATAAAGTCACTACCCAAATTTCACTTGTATTGATTGTAAAGACATGAGCCCTCTGCACATAAAAAATTGGCACGCAGGTGTCAAATATGCTGATTGCTTGTCCAATGAATATGAAAAACCTGCCATGGTTGCCATGGTTATGTTATTCAGCCAATCATGTGACAACAATGGCTGCAGAGCACTGTAAGTGTGAGTGGGGAGGGAGGTGACAGAAGAGCCAGCGTTACTGAGCAGAGAGAGGCAATGTCGTCCCCACCCATCTCTACACGCATAGTCAAATCAGACGCCTATATTTCTCTGTGAGAATGGACCTTTTGAAAGGGATGGCAAGGCCTCTCCTCCTCTCCTTTCCACCAGTCTGCCTGTATGGAAGTTTCATAAATAACCACAACCATTCTCACATCCATTCCAAGCACTTCCTACTGTAAAATACACTACTCAGCCAACAAAGATGAGCTAGAGAAAAAATATGTAAGACTGTCTGCTGTCGGGTATAGGCCTACATGAATTGTAGCTAAATATACAACTTGATAGAGTATGTATAATATTACTACAGACTCGTGCATGATTTTCCAGTGTTCACAAGGAGACTAAATACCATTAACGTGATATACACTCATGCTCTGGAGACAGTGTACGCCCCATGGAAACTGCTGCCTGCCTGTTTCTATGTTACAGCATGAACAGCAGGAATATTGAGAGTGACTATGAGATGGATTTGCAGCAGTTTCAGACATGTGATATTGTTCTCTTCTGGCAACACTGGGCTACATCTAGCATTGCATTGTGATGGCTTACATACTGAAGAGAATGACTGGGGTTAACATCCACTGTATGGTACAGTGCTGCATTATGGCGAAACATAGTGTATGACAGCCTACAAAGAACATGAAAGTAGGCTACTGCAAACCAGTAAGACACAAACAGGCTAGTAAGACACAAACAGGCTAGTAAGACACAAACAGGCTAGTAAGACACAAACAGACTAGTAAGACACAAACAGGCTAGTAATTCTGCCCCAAAATGCATTGGCTGAGGAATAATTTGTTGAAATGGTATACATGATTTACTGTAAAAAGCATAAAATAGAATTGTGGTGAAGTCACACCATTAAACGTCTCCAGACTTCCAATGATGAAGAAATATTTTTATTCAGTCAGTGCAGTGCAGTGGCCTTTTATACTGAGGAGAATCAACTGATTTATATATGCTGGGTTACTTACAGACCTCAAGTTTTTATTTACACTGCGCTGACATTTAGTATGGCCCCAGACCAGAAAACAATGCAGCCATTCATAAGTCTAGACAACGATTTCTAACAACTTATCCTGGAACAATGAAACGTGGTTATTCACTGCTTTTCCAAATGGTGTTCTCAAATCTTCTTTCAGGCAAACGTATAATGAATGACCTGGCATTGTACACGGTCTTTTAAAAGGGTCGGAACAAGACACACTAGTTTTGTCTTACGGTGTGAGAAACTCGGCAAGAGACCCCTTTCAGCCACTGTGAGCCTATTTAACATTGAACTTGAATAAACCTCTGTGCACTATTGCCTACCACTGGATACGCAGGCAGTTTAGACCTATACATCTTCCACATAGGCCTATGACCGTTCAGCTAAAAACAACGTAGACCAGGTTTTGGGCACAAACATACACTTTCATATTTCAGGCTACAGCTTATCAATCACGCGCTATAGACTATACAATCAAATCAAATTGTATTTGTCACATGCTTCGCAAACAACAGGTGTAGACTAACAGTGAAATGCTTACAATAGGTTATATCATAGGACATTACAAAATATATTTTAAAAATAAACCTTAACATCCATCTGAAAATGCCTAATAGGTTAATAAGACTATCCTAAATATACAATAGACCTATTCGCAAAATAACAATTCATCATTTAATTAAAGGTGTGTAGCCTACATGAGACTCTCATCACGCCACAGCCGAAGAGCACGAGAATAACAATAACCTCATCTGCAGACAACAGACCACTAACATCCATTAAAAAAAAAAACACCCGGCATCATACAACTGGCATCATAAATGGAGGCTATTCTCAAATGTATCCTAAATATGTATTGTTGGAAAGCCATCTTTTAGTAACAATGTTTTTTACAACTCTATTGTGTTACCAACAAATCCTTTAATGTTTATGGCGTTTGTAAAATTCTATCCAACTGTGTTACCATCAATAAAGAAACAAAACAACTATCCCGCCGATCACCATGTGCCTTATGAATGCCATGTGCTTCCTTGATAGTTAATAAACAAATCCACTGGCGACTAATATAATGGCCTGTATAGCTAATATCATCCAACATACAGAATCAGCAGCCCAGGAACTATCCCTGCACTTTTAGGCTATTTCTTTCAGATGCATTTTATTCGGATGTAAAATATTAATCACAATTAAATCAATTAATATAAATGTTGGCTTTAGCTAGGCCTACCTCTGTGAAAAAATCATTTATATTAATTAGGCATTGTTTTACAATTAAATGTAAGATTTTTTAAAGTCCTGTTCAAATTCAAATACAGAGTGCACGTGATGTCATCTATTCAATTCGTTAGACTTCTTTAGGCCTATTGCATTCTCTGTGACATTAATTATCATGAGTCAAACAATAGATCGGTGTTAGAGCGCTCAAGTATGCCCATATACAATTCCGTAATTATAGAATATCTTTGTATGGATGCATAAACCCAAACAGTTTTAAGATAATGACCCACGGTCCTAATTGTCAGTTGCCTACAATTGGCAACGAATTACGCATTCAAAACCGTTACTACTCCAAGTTTGGAGGCCGCGTCCGCTGGGTGGGCAACATCGCCTCTTTCTATGGGGATGCAGATGAGTCTGGTGCACTTGACGTCTTTTCATGACCCCCCCCCCCCCCCCCCTCACGGCGCTGTCTGTCATATTCGGACTGGGCATGGCATTGCCACTTGCCCCCGAGCGTGGGAATGGGAGCGTCCAGTCGTTCACATCTCCAGCCCTGTGGTTAACTGAATCAATTAAGCAGGGCCGAACCCCCCTCCCTCTTTTAGCCCATACCCAAATCCCTCCTCTCCATTTTTGTCAGCTCTGTATACGTTCTAATTATTGCTGTTTGGGATGCCAGCGCCGTTTCCTGGTTGGAGTTCATCATGCTGAAATAAAAAAATGTTAATGTCAATCTCATTCTCAATGCTAGCCTACATTATCCAAACAGAAAGGAGCATGTATGCTATGGCTAGCACTCTCAGTCGGATATATTTTCTATATCATATTTACCACATTTCATTATAGAAAATAACGCATTCCAAGATGAATATAACAAGAAGCATGAACATGATAGTGTGTGTGTGCGTGCGTGCGCGCGCGCTGTGTGTGTGAATGCAACATTTACTCATGGTTGTGATTAGCTATAGGCTACATTAAGTTTTCAAATGTCCTAATACCACAAACATTAAATACACGCAATCAATCAATATGAGTAATAAATCAATACAACTCTTTCACATTTCCAATAAGTGAACATGTCCAGTTAATGCTATAGCAATGATTTATAATTGTAACGGCTGTCTAATGCCTCCTCCTCGGATGAGGAGTAAGGGTCGGACCAAAACGCAGCGTTGAATGAAGACATAATGAATTTATTTACAGACAGACGAAGACGGTAAAACTCTTAAACAAACTACAAAACAACAAACGACGTAGACAGACCTGAACTTGAGAACTTACATATACACGAAGAACGCACGAACAGGTACAGACTACACAAACGAACGAAACCACGAAACAGTCCCGTGTGGTAGACACAGACACAGGAACAATCACCCACAAACAAACAGTGAGAACAACCTACCTTAATATGGTTCTCAATCAGAGGAAACGTCAAACACCTGCCTCTAATTGAGAACCATATCAGGCAACACATTTAACCCAACATAGAAACACATAACATAGACTACCCACCCCAACTCACGCCCTGACCAACTAAACACATACAAAAACAAGGAAAACAGGTCAGGAACGTGACAATAATTGTAAGACTTTTTAAATCTACTTCGTAATACCAGCCAACGAGGTTATTATTTTGTGCACCGAGTAGGCTTATGCATGTTGTTATTTCCATTTTCTATTTCCAAGGTCCGTGATGAGTCTGGAAGTCGTTTTTACTTTCGGTTATCTAGCTTTATGACGGCCATCACACTCATACAGCTAGATAACCAAAGACAACAACCCACTTCCTATTCTTCTAAAATATTCCAGAATTGTCTTCTGTTCTCCGGGCGTTGGGGATTGTGCCCCTGCTTTCAGGAGTGGTCCACCATACTTTGAGGCAAATAAACCACAATATAGAAGTAGGCCTAATTTGACTCCCATAGCCGACATAATCATATTTTGTTTCCATATAGGCCACTTCCATGTAATGAGTCCTCCAAACTCCCACAGACACACTCGTTGTTAAAAAAAACACGACGTCCATAAAAGGACATATAATCCCTGTGCTTAGATTATGTCATATTCAGATGACATTCGCCAACATCACTGAGTTGAAGTAAGAGAGAGAACAGTAGGCTGTAGTGCAGCCATCCTTGCACAGGCCCTGATTTGCAATGCAAATGATTCAATCCCACAAAAGGCGCTTTCGCCTCTATTAAATCGTTGTGGCAGGAGCAATACATATCCTGTGAGGCCAGCGAAGAAGATACGGAGGAGGTGGAAAATCCGCCTGGTGAAAGTGCGGAAATTACACAGGTTAAACGTCTCGATTGTTTTGGATTATGAAGAGAGGACCTCGTTTGTGGCCAAAATGTGTCTGTCAAGTTGTCCGCACGTATCCAGCGTGTTAGATGAAAGAGATGCCGAAATCTGTAAACCAAGGCTTCCGTTCTGTTGGCTAGCCGCTGCCAACAGTCTAAAAGGAGAGGGGAAAGGGCCATCCCCAAGGAATGGGGAAAACGGGGAGGAGGGGTAGGCTTCCAATGCCAAAATCTGGACCAACCCGGCGAGGTCAAAGGCCTCAGACCGCGGGAGTGTAAATTAATGATGATGATGTCATGAAAAATCGCAAATGCACACTCCTATTCATGCACGAGCAGTGGCAAATCTCCTCGCGTCATTACCAAGCGCACCGGAATAATTCGGTTGTCCGCCAGCGGTCTACACGCTTTTTCCAGAATGATAAAAAAGGACGGAAAGACAAAATGATTGTGCTATGGTATAAAAATGGTCGTCTTGATCATTTTTGAAGCCAGTAAGGGTATAATAGCCAGCAGAATAAACCACCAAATACAAGAGCTCAAATCTATGGAGGACATATGACAGCATTCCAGGGCTGAGTAGAGCATCGTTCCTGTATTCTCGTCACAGCTAGAACCGAGTAGGGTCTTTGCTGTAGCATGGAACTGGGCCGGGTTGTTCGAATATACGGGTGTGAGAGACAATGCGAGTCGAGACACATTCATTGAGTCGATTTGAGTCGAAATCCTATTGGCTTTATGTTTTCATCGTCGTGACCGATGTATAAACTACAATGGTTACCAGGTAGGCTATACTGGCAATGTCGCATTGTCAAATAGGCGTTCATTTTTCTGCACAGTCACACACATAACATGTTTTATCTTGTCTATGTATAAAACATTCAATGTACATATTTATCAGACCTAGTATGACATAAATATTCAAGAACATAGACCTATCTATTAACGATATGTTTTCATGCACGGACGTGTTTTTAGGCTATAGGAGCTAGAGCTGTATGACAATGCTATTACCCATAGGCCCATATATATAGGGTAGCCTACTTTATGATGTTTTTGCAAGAATTCTCAGAGTTTATGTGTGTGTGTGTGTGTGTGTGTGCGTGTGCGCGTGTGTGTGTGAATTGAGAGAGAGGGGGCAGAAGGGAGCAGAGAGGGAGAGAGATATCCAATGATAATCAGCAACGACGTTCTATAAAGGTATTAGGCTACAATACACTAATATTAGGATGTCAATAATACTAAACAAGAGGTTTCCACGTTATAATAATTGAGGTTCCAAATGTAGGGTAAAACAATACAATGTTGAATGGCTTAGCATAGGTGATTTGCACAAAAATGTGACGTTGTAGTCCTTCATCAGCGCTATTAATTTAGTGATATGTATTCTTAACAATGGCTAATTCACTGCACATAGTCTAGGCCCTATAGCCTACAATATTTACACGTTCGCTAAAATGTTTTGCATTTCCATCTACGTCGTCCCATGCACCTGTTCACCTGTGTTGTTGCTGCTCACCATGTTATTGTATTGGCCCTATAGAAACATGTCGTCCAGGTGCTAACAGGAGAGACCAAATAGGTGGGAAGGCATCCATCCAGCTGCTCAGACACAACACTTCTTAATCCTAAATTATATGACACCCAGCCCTGTGCAATTATTACGCACATGGCACGCGGTTAAAATCTGACTGCACTTTAGTTGAATTAAAGTGTCCATGGTTAGCTTTACATTAGCATTCCCTCAAAGTGACACCAGTTGATTCAACTGACATTTGAAGGCTAACAAAAGGACCCTCCAAGAATGCACCGAGCAAGCAGACTCGATCCAATCATGTAGAATATTGTAGAATATAGTTAGAATAATCGATTTGTAAATCAGGGTAGGTTCAGGGTAAACCCACATTTCCTAAATCTATTTCTCAACAGTTTGGAACGTATGCTACACAGGACTCAACCACGCATTTGTTTTATCAAACACCCCAACAAACTATTTTAACAGTACCAAAGTAGGCTAATCAGGTAATTGAAGTTTCCCAATAGTTCTGACCTAATGTTATCATTCATACTAATTCTCAATTTCAACAGAAGTGTGTATGTAAACATAAAAGTCATGTTTTCCCCAACCATAGCCTTTTATGTGCGTCATACAACATACAACATTCGTCATGAAACATAGACTAGCAACTGTGATCCTATACTGTAGGTTTGTGTCATTCTGTCACTTTAAAGAACAGTACTGCCTTGATTACAGTAATGCCTTGATTACAGTAATGCCTTGATTACAGTAATGCCTTGATTACCGAGAGTATGTCGCTGTTATTTTCCCTCTGAAGAATATATGCCAGTAAAAACTTGAACGTTTGACACCGTATAACACTGTTTGACATTGTAATAGACTATCGCTGTGATATTTTATGATTGTGATATGTAATTAAACTAATTCAAACCAACAATGTTAACTTTCTAATGAGTGAATTTGTTTTATTCGTTTATTTGATTAAGTTTGCTTGGGCATTACGAGTTGGATCATTATGTAGCGTTATTTACAATAACTTTTTCACAATTAGCCCACTGTACTTTTTCACAATTAGCCCACTGTACTGTAGCCTTCAAGAGAGAAATGATGTATGTTTTACACGATATGATACAGAGAACCTACACAATACCATCATGAGACGCTGTGCAACCTATCTTTACGCACACGATGTAGCCTACATTCACTTTGACCAGGCTTAACTGTTCGGAGCAATTTAAGATATTTCATTCTCGGTTAGTTAAGAATCACAGCTGGCCGATTTAACTTCCATCACATAGCCTACCTTTTACCAACAAAACTTGTCATTGCGCAATGTGCACTTTGGCCCAATGCATTGAGAGGCGTTGGCTACTGTTGCGCTGTGAGTGTGACAGGTTGCGACAAGCTCATGCCACCAGTCTGAATAAAGCTCCGAGTTTTCATCCTGCTTATTTATTTCAGTTAATTCAGTAGTCTACAAAATAAACGAACGTGCCAACATGTATGTGCCAGGGAAGAGCACTAGTCCAACGAAGAACTGCCATGAACTACACCTCCGACCTGCCTAAACATACCTCCGACCTGCCTAAACACTAATCATAGCCTAAATGGTCTTCCTCAGCTAGAACAACATATTTATACAGGCCTACATCACGTCCACTAGCCGATAAGAACCAAATTAGTGTTGTCTATTATTCACGGAGTCATTCAACTTCACTCTAACTTTTACGCACGTCCGACTGCATTGGCTTTACGCACATCAAACTGCATTGGCTTTACGCACAGTCGAAGGATAATCACCAAAGTTGCACTTACTTTCTCAAACTGCGCGAGAAGCATCGCCGCAATCGGCATATGCAATCAGAAATCATCCCAGATAAGAGACATGCTTTGTGGGACCCGGTGGACAGTCCGCCAAATATCCAGCCGTCCACGGCCGTCCCTTCCTTTAAAATTGCCGCTAATACTCAGTTCATTACGCGTGCTTCGGTTGCTCTGAGTTAACCCTGAGCATATTCCAAGCACACGAGAGAAGGAGAGATTGAGAGGGAGGGGCGGGGGGAGAGAACTTTCCCATAACATCTACAGCACCAAATAGAGAGTGCACAATTGAAGCTCTGAGAGTCTGAGAGTTTTTTTGAGGGGGGGGGGGGTAAATCCACTCTTCTGTGTAAGAAAGGACGTGCTCTGAAACTCAAATACGTTCCCTCGGTCTTTTGTTGGGCACGAACTGAAGAGGCATTGTTCGTCTTTTGGCGTGGACTCTCACCCGTTCCCAGACCAGAAGTGATCGCGGTTGGTAATGAATTTGCTGCAGGCCCTCCTTGAACGCGTTATGACAAACGGAATGCATTTACAGTGCTTCAGACAAAAGGGTGAAAATAATGTGGATGATACAATCCCAAACCAAGACTGAAGGTCGTCAGTAATAAAGTAAAATCTGTGGGGAAAACATTTTATACTTTAGCCTTCACCTGTGCAGTTATGTTCGTTTGCATAGACTACCCCCCCTCCCCTTTCTTTCTCTCTCTCTCTCTCTCTCTCTCTCTCTCTCTCTCTCTCTCTCTCTCTCTCTCTCTCTCTCTCTCTCTCTCTCTCTCTCTCTCTCTCTCTCTCTCTCTCACACACACACACACACACACACACACACACACACACACACACACACACACACACACACACACACACACACACACACACACACACACACACACACATTGTGATGACAGGACCTGTACCAATGTTGTACGAATTGAACCTGTGATAATTAATTTCAGAAGATCTAGCTATAAGATGGAACATCGTTTAACTTACACTTATATTTTACATCACCATTCAAATTGTGCAAGGACCACGTGGCATGATGTGCTTGGGCTGCCAAATATGTAGGCTAGCTAAACCCCACGGTAATACCGATAATGTTACTAACAAGTAATAAAGGTAACGTAATGTATTGCTAAACGTATTATTGTTATTGTTATTATTATTATCATCATCAGTTATTAGGCTATCAACATATTTATCCATGAGGTTCAAATTCCTTGTTAAATAGTTCGGAGGACATAAAGCATGTCTTTTTTTGTGAAACACTAATGTCAGGGAAAAGTAATTTCCTACAGCTCTCTTTCTTAGTCTTTCCCTGCCTAATTGCAGGCGTATCCATTTGATTCACCCGGATTCACGTTTTGGTTTAACAGCGAGGTCACGTTCAATGACGTAGACAAGCATATCAGCTACGTGCAACCATATTTAAATACATCAAGGAAATTAGTGCATCAAAATATGCAAATCCAGCTTACCATCTAGCCGCTGCGGGAGTAATTCCCCCCACCGGTTCTTGGGTATTTGATTGCCGTTTTGAAAGCGAACATTGCCTTGTTTGTTTTTGACGAAGCTCCGAGCGTGTGTGAGCGGTACGGATCGGAAACATGAAGTGAAGAAACCAAGGGTTCTGCCTGGGAAATCGCCTGTGCATAATGAGACGACCTGCTCTGCCATTTTCAATGCTTCGACGCTGTTGGTTCCAGCGTGCGTATTATTTTTTAACATTGATACATATGTAAAAGGTAGATTTGCATTTGCTTTACTTTTCTCTTTGCTTCGTTTTCCATGTTGTTACTTTTGAATTAGGTCATGGTGATTGCAATGCGTATTTATGGACACTGATGCGCACGTACAAGCGGTAACCTATTACGAATTTCACATATAATGAAAAATACTATTTAGAAAAGAGTGCGTTAAAAAATAGGAAATACAGAACGTTTTTTAGTTGAATAATCATGTAAAATGGTCAAATATAATAATATAAATCTAGGAAATATATAAACAAAGAGTAGAACTCTAGCGGTCAAACAATAGGATTCAGATCTATGATAATGATGAGAATTAGCCGGGTTTATTTCAACTTCAATAAACTATACTGCAAGAGATTGTGATCGAGATTAGGTTACACTAACTAGATCTCATTTGCAGGATCTGATTAATGTTAAGTGTTACCGCACCTTACAGTAGCTATGTTTCTGTAGGCTATGTAAAGGTGGCATTTCCTATAGGTTGATGATGCGCACACAGGAGGCGTTTACGAGAGCGCGCGCGCGGCCACACAAACACATACACACAAACACACACACACACATACTGAAAGAAAGAAACGCAGACTTATTAACCTTTGTCTTTAAGTAGCTAATTGTTGTGTTTTTTGTAGCCGTTATCGTTTTTTAAATCACAAAAAAAGTATTCCTTTAGAATGAGTGTTTTGCTGTATAAAATCGAATCGCAACACGTTATCTAAAGTAAGTGAGACACGTTTAACTTACCCTTATATTTTACATCACCATTCAAATCTTCCTGGCAGGCTATGCACGCGCTCTCAATCAAGTCGACGCCAATTTTCCAGCCCAATTGATTGTGCGAGCCGGTTGGAGATGCTGTACTCCCTACTCGTGTAACTCAGCCTCCTCCACAAGTGAACCTTGCTCCCAAACTGCTCGTCTGATGTGTCACCCAATAGAAGTGGTCAGACGGGCACACGTAAAGATTTTTCCCTCCGAAGAGGCTGCATGCTGTCATGGACCTACAAGTAGTTTGTCTTGACAAACACACATGGGGTTGCATGCATAGGCTACAACGTTCTAAGATTATTGCACATCAATTATTGCTTTTGCCACTTTAAAACCTAACCACATTGTGCGAATTTGTAGACTATAATTGAATAGTGTGACGCACTTGGACCAATATGTACAATGAGGAATGGCAGCTATATGTGACCTAGATAAGCATAAGGTGTGGTTCCAATTTCCAATCACACTAATAATACATATTTACAAGTTAGTCTTGAGCTACAGGCCGAACAAGGACTATAGCAAAATGTAGAAAAAAATGAGAGCTATTTGAATTTAGACATTTTTTGGAGACAAAAGCAATTAGGCTACCTATTTGTAATTTGAATTGCCACGGATAGCTGTCAAAATGGATAGCCATTGAATACGTGTGGTGGCATGTAGTCAATAGCGGTTAAGAGCGTTGGGCCAGTAGACCTAACCGAAAAGTCGCTGGTTCGAATCCCCGAGCCGCCTAGGTGCAAAATCTGGCGATGTGCCCTTGAGCAAGGCAGTTAACCATAATTGCTCCTGTAAGTCACTCTGGATAAGAGCCTCTGCTAAATGGCTAAACTGTAAAATGTATTCCAGTATCATATACCTAAGATGGAGGAATGTGATGAAAGAGAAGAAACTGTTAACATTTTGCAAATAGAAAAAATCATATAGGCCTATACTTCGAATGTATATTTCCGAAAGACAAAGCCATTATAATCTTAATGTGGTCCGTCAATCAGTTATCGAATGCGTAATGCATATTTCTGTCTGACACGTTAGACTTCATATTAGAGCTAGATCATGAGTAGGCTTATCTAAATCATCAGCCTTCCATATTGTGGTCAACATGGACTACCCTCATTACGTATCACACATACACGGTCAGCCTATAGTGGTAAAGAGAGGACAATCATTTGTAGCCACTCATACTATTTTCAATCTTATCCCTTCCAGCTAGAAAATATTGCCAATATTTTCTATTTTCATCTGCATTCAAATTACAGTAATGGTCAGGTATGGCGTTTTCTTTAGAGATTGCGTTGATTTTGCCGCTTGTGCAGTCAGTTTTGACCAAAACTCACCCATGCAACATAGAATTTCATCCTTGTTATTTATATTCATACAAATTATACATCTAAAGCATTCGTTATTTTAAATTAATTAATCTCACCATAACGAAACTGGCTTTGATCAGAGATAAATTGGGATGCTCTGTGTGTGTGTGTGTGTGTGTGTGTGTGTGTGTGTGTGTGTGTGTGTGTGTGTGTGTGTGTGTGTGTGTGTGTGTGTGTGTGTGTCTGTGTGTGAGAGAGAGAGAGAGAGAGAGAGAGAGAGAGAGAGAGAGAGAGAGAGAGAGAGAGAGAGAGAGAGAGAGAGAGGGAGGTAGGTTGAGTGGTGCTTGCGTTTGTGTGATTTGATTTGTGAGTTATAGTTTCAATGTCGCTGCAACGTTACGTAAACCAGACAAACAAACATATATTTTTTATTATTATTATTGTTATTATTATTACCACAAGTATATAAATAAGTTATTATTCCTTCGCTACTATTATACCCGGGAATACTACTCTTTATCAGTATACTCAACTTTGGAATTCGACATTGATGAACAGAATATGTCCATAGCGTGGACTAGAGATTATTTAGCGAATATGAATTAAGAGTTGTATCTTTGATAATACAGTACGATAATACAGTGCTGATGTGTGTTGAGATAGAGGTTTGGACTGAGGATGTGGATGTAGGATGTACCTTCGCTAATAAACGGCGACATCTTGTGGTTCCTGTGGGAAAATAACGTCACACGAGTTTTTGGAGAATTTCGGTCATTTATTGTTTAGAAATAAACAAGATCATGACAGCAGAATATCATGTAAACCTCAAAGTCGGTAAATATCGAAATAACTTATGAACGAATTAATTTATATGGATTGACAACCACACGTCTACTGAAATAGTGCTCAATTACACATCCTTGTGTTTCCCCCCCTTAAATTGCAATGAGATTACATAGCCTATATCCTCAATCTAATTATCATTCTTTTCATGTCTGACTTTGACATGTTTACAGAGCCATAATGTTTACATTATATGTTTTTCTAAATGTATGTCTCTGTGTTTTCATATTACTGTTATCATTATTCTTATTATGCTATTCTTCGATTTAATATGATTTGAATTACGGTCGTGTGACGCATTTTTAACATTTCAATTAATCGGAAATTATAAATAATCTGCTTTAAATAACAGCAGTTCACTTCTTTCAGCTATGCATTCACTAGGGTAATTTATTTTATTCGATTCCTGATTTTAATGAGCTCGGGCTACACATAAAGAATCAGCATTTGTGCAAGCAAATACCGATATTAAACTTCAGATCCTCTTTCTCTTGTTAATCCTATGAAGAAAATGCTTATTTTAGCCCCTGACTTGAGCGGCCAGTTTACCTGCGGTGTTTGCCTATCCAACATATTGCTCTCTCTGCACCTGAGGTTGCATACACAGCAACCCCAGTAGCCGCAGCGAATCCGGGTTACTGCAGTTTTTATGCAACATATAACCCATGTGCTTTCATTATCGAATTAGCCTATATGCTTTCACTCACTCTTAAGTAATGTGAATCAAACGAGGTTACCTATAAAATGTAGGAACAAACTAAAAAGACTATGTAGCAATGGAATTCAAATAGGTTGAGGCCTAAAACTGTCCTTATTTTTTAAATCAATAAACTCGATAGCCTATTATTGCATTATTGTACTCTGAGACAGTTTATATTATATATAATATAATATATATAATATAATATTAACAATATATATATATGTATATATATATATATATACAAATACAAATAGACATGCCAATTGGGGGTGCAATTGATAACGATGGTTTCTGGTAGCAATCATTCATCTTGTGCTGATGTTTTGTCAAAATATCGTTTAAGTTTCCTTCTCTGCTTCACGCTGCGCACAGTTTGCCTAATCCTTTCGCAGTGTAATGCATTTTCCCGCGGTTTTGGTTTCACATTTCCCATTCCCATCCATTTTAGATGTACTTTTTCAGGATGACAAAGACCATTCATTCTACCAGTCAATGAATCAACCACAAGCAAGAATATCTATTTTTGAAATGTCTTGTTGATATTAAGTTTTTACAATCATTTATGGACATATGTTATTTTTTTGTCATACTGACAGGTAAAGGGTGGGGATAGTGTATCATTACACCGTTTTCAACCATCCCACAACCATCCTACAACCATTCTCAATATGACAAAGCACTTTCAATGAATCCAGGCATGTTTTTATTTATTTATAGGCCACTCAAGCTTTTATGTGCTCTTTAGTAGAGCTCATACTCTGTGACCAATTTTTGCATAAAATTCGATGGGGGAATTATTTTCAGTCTTTCCGAAATGTGGACAATTTCACTCATATTGTCGGACTGTCTTCTTTGTTTCATTTTTTTTCATTGCAAATACTCAGAATAAATGTATGTTAACTGGCAAAATGTATCATTAGGATTAATTATGTTATTTTAATGTTAAGTGAGACAAACCTTGGTTGTAAATGTCAAATAAAAGTCTGAATTCTGAGTTCCCATGAATCTCAGTGCCATAATGTTGTACAATTGGAACAAATAAAGCAAGAAATGCCATAGCCATGTCTCATTGTCTCAATGTCATGTCGTCCATATTGTGTTGTATTTGTAGAATGTCAATGACATTCATTCATTTAGTCATTATCTGGTGACGGTTGGTAAATATGATGTAAATTATTAAATGGATGATTCTGTTTTCATATACAAAATATCTGTCTTCATATTGGGTCTACCATGTTTAAGTATCAAGGTGAAGGGCATATGGAAATAAATGGACAAATACAATGAAGTCACAGGGCCTATGGAGAGCAATGGACAAACACAATGAAGTCACACCAAAACATCGGGATAACTAAGAAAGCCAGTAACTTTACTGAATTCTCTGCAAAATACAAATACCTTTCCCCAGCAGAATAAACTTTTATTTCAGGTTCCATGCTTTTTCACTACATACAGCTGAATAAAGTCCCGTGAGATACAGAGATGTGGTTTTAATTGAATAACATCGTATCTTCAAATTGCGACAAAGGCCAGCTTATGCCGCTGAAAGCCGCTCTTGCGTTCCAAACACTAATTTCAGACCGCCACAATTTTCAGATTTATACAAGCTACATTAGATACTACAGACTGGTAAGCATTTTTAGCTATTCACACACACACACACACACACACACACACACACACACACACACACACACACACACATATATATATATATATATATATATATATATATATATATATATATATATATATATTAAACGGATACAACTAAAATAAAGAAAACCGCAAACAATGTAAAGCAATCAAAGAATCCCAAGTGAATAGTTGGGACCTTAAGCAAATACCACATGACTGTACAAGTGTATGGTTTTCCCTTTGCACTAGAAGTAGCTGATCAACAGGTTAGCTGAGGTACTGGGTGGGTCAATTAGAGGTACCAGTATATATAAGTTAATACAGAATAATGACATTACAACTGATCAACAGGTGAAGAAATACAACTGCTTTAAATCCACAACCAAAATAAAATCTGAAATAAAATCAAGCATGCTCAATGTCTTTGGTTACACAATATCAAGAAACACCAGCTACACCTCAGAAAACACACTACAGGTCAAAAGGGAGATTTTGGTGTTGTCTTTTTTGTAAAGTAACTCAACCAGCTAAATGAACAAAAATAGGGTTTGGAAAACATGCTTTTCCATGATACACACAATGAATATACTCACAATTACACATATTTGTTATAGGATTTGAAATACAGTTCACAAGGAAATGTCTTCTGAAAATATGAAATTAGCCAATTCCATATGACACTATATAGTTAGCTATCACCATGTATTATTAAGAAGGACTTGCAATGGTACTCCAAACCTCTACCCGTTTAACATATAGGAACATTATGAAGTCTGACCGAATTGAAATGGAAATGGGAAACCAATTGTACATTTTGAGTAAATGCTTTTATTGTTTTTTCAATGCTTGCAATAACCATAAATGAATGTGAAAATAAAGGTTGAATAATATTACAATACAGAAATGCCACTGGCTTTGGTTTCTCCACACATATGCTGCCTGAAATATCATGTTTTTAAAAAACTTTTGTATTGAAAAAAGAAAGAACACCATAGGGCTCTGCCCCTGTTTCTGACTACACAGACTGCATACAGTAACAACATAGTGAACTGGCATGAAATATGCACATAGGAATACCATAACACTTGAGTGACAGCAGACTAGGGAGTGAGAGGCAGAGAGAGAGAGCGATGTGGCTAGTTTCATGTTGTAAACAAGTTATATTTGTCTGAAATCAACTCTTGCTTTTCCTAAACCAGCATAAACATTAGGGGGAGGGGGGCTGGGTGGAACACTGAGCTGGCCATTGGACTGAGTGGGGTCAAATACAGCACAACACCTCGTGATTAGAGACCACAAAAATACTCAACAGCTCGATCATTTGACACAAATACAAACTATCAAATAAATATTTTAATCTGGACTTATGTGTTGTCCTGCACACAAGGTTGGGTCTCATTGTGATAATTGGCAAATGATTTGTAGTGAAAACATTAAATAAAACCTTGAAAATATACAAAATAGGTGGGTCAAAGGCCCATCAAAGAGGATGTGGGCGGGTGTTGTTGTAGAATCCTAACGATGAGGATCATGACATAGCAAAGATGGGTCACCATGGGTGATATCAAACCTTCCTTTGGGATGTCACATCCCACTGGGAAAAAATTGGTTGAGTCAACGTTGTTTCCACGTCATTTCAACCCAAAAATTCAAAGGGAATTTCGTCTTTTTTCACCCCTTTGACCTAAATCCAATGACGTGGTGACATGTTTTGTTGATTTCATATTGAATTCACATTAGTTGACAACTCAACCAAATCTAAATCAAAACTAGACATTGAACTGATGTCTGTGCCCAGTGGGATGTCATCTCCTGCCTGGGCATTAACCCCCTCTTCCAATCCCCACACAGTTTCCTCAAACTTGTTGTTTGAAAGAGGTCTATCTTTCTTAATTGACTCATAAACACAGACAGGGTCAACTCTGTTAATAAGCTGCCTTTCAAGGTTAGACTAAATATGCCTCTGAACAGCACTGTCCCAGGCTCAAATAAAACAACATAACAAACAACTGCACATAAGAAACTCCACTAAGAAAAAAACGACATTATTATATATATTTATATATTAGAAAGCTATACACAAGCATGTTAATTTCACAGATTTTTTTTTAAAGAGTCTTAATTTTATCATTATTATATATAATTAGAAATACACGTTTAAAAACAAAACCTCTACAAAGAGAAAACAGTTCAGCAAAGCATGGGTTCTCAGTCTGTTCTCATGGCTTGGTTTGGACGCCCAGTAATTTCATTTCTTGTCGGACTATCCATCTCATTCATATTAGCAAAGCTATCAAAAAACACATTCTGGCTTATAGAAACTACAAAAAGCCTCAAAAATGCTTTGCATTGTATTTCTTTCATATGAAAATATAAGCAAGTGTATCGTACAATAGTTTTTTATACTGAATATCTAATACAAGACCCATGGTTTCTTGATTACACTAACATGGCTCTTGGGTAAAAGGATGTTCTTATCTATAGGCTCCATATTTGAGGAGCTCTCTGTTTAGCATGGGTTCTCTTCCTGGTTCCTCACATCTACCAACGGGCCTGCGGTAATACCTGTACAATCCTTCAAATGTTGCATATTAGCTTTCATTATGTGTATGAATAATCTGTAATGTCTGGCAACTTTTGACCCCTCCCCTTTGCCATCTGACCCTCTATTTACATAAATACGTTGAACCTGCAACATGACATCATCTATCGTAACAAACATTTTGTAAGGGAGAACCGCGGAGAAAGGTAGCAATGAAATTGACGCTGTACACATGTATTGGTTGGCCAACTCAAGTGCTAGGCTGTTCACTTAGCAACATACACTCTGGATGTTTCCTCTACTAGTAACTGATTATCACTGAGGAAAGTTATAAGTACTTTTACAAAACAGAGTACCTGACTTTTTTTTGTTTATTTGTTGATATGCATATATGTGCACATAGACACACTTGTAAATTTATACGCATACATTTTTTTTCCACACACGGCACAAGTAATGCATAGTTCCCCACCAAAAATATCCCCTAACCCCATTCCAACCAACCTCCTCCACTGCCTTATAGAACTTCAATATGTATAGCACACATACTCTGCAAAAAGCAAAAAGAAACATTACAGTTAAATATAGAAAAAGGTGCCCCCCTTCCTCCAATGAGATAGAGAGAGATAAGAGAGAGAGAGAGATAGAGATAGAGAGATAAGAGAGAGAGAGAGACAGAGAGATAGAGAGAGCATGGGCTCCGGAGGTGAGTGACGCGTCGTGTGGTGATATCGAGAGTGAGGGTGTCGGGGCATCATGACGTCGCAGCGTGAGCGAGGCTTGAGCGACAGCCAACACTGGACGTGGCTATCATGTGGCCCATCCATCGGACAGGCGCACACGTTTGACCGAGGGGCTCTCGTGCCCGTCCAGGGCGGGCCGGGACATTCCCAGTGGAGAGTGGAACTCGTTCCTGTGCTCGTCGCGGTCACTGCCCTCGTGGGAGCTGCTGCAGCTACTCAGGCTGTCGACAGGGGAGCGGCCTGAGTCTTGGCGGGACGAGGGGTGCTGAAGCTGCGGGACGCCGTAGCCCCCCGGTGTGCTGCTGGTGCGATCTCTAGGAGGAGAAACAGGTTCGGACTTGATGTGCAGGCTTTGAGCAGAAGGCAGGGAGAGATTTGAATTGTGACATAAGTGATTGCTATTGCAATTTCTGTTGGAAGGAGAGGAAAACAAACACAAGGGGTTAAAGAGTAAGGAAACATGATCATACAGTATACATGCACACAAGTTTACTCACATTTTTCCACATCCATACCTCATGTCTGGTCACAATATTTCAACATTTCACTTCTCAATATGTATCCGTATTTTCATGGTAGTTTCCCTAACAAACTTAATTTCACGATCCATCCCTCCTCTCTTTGATCTGTCTACTACCTGTGTAGAGAGCCTGTAGAATAGATATTGTACATATTATTGTGTGTATCCCACTGTACTTACCCTAGCTGACTGAGGGCAGAGTGCTGCTGCATGTTCTGGAGGTGTTGCTGTTGCCATCCGCTCATGGAGCCCAGGTGGAGGGAGCTACCACTGTTAAAGCCAGACAGGGAGGACAGGTCTGCACTGCTCAGCGAGTATTCTACACACACACACACAGACAGAGAGAGAGAGAGAGAGAACCAGTCAAAACCAGTTCAGGCCAGTTCAAACCAGTTGGCATAGCACATTAGTTTGGAATTATGGCTACTGAAGTGAGAAGTATAACAGTCATTTTCCTGCTGCGCCAATACAGGTGCCACTGATCACAGCGTTAGTGGGTGAGGGAGTGATGCAGTGAGGAATATAGGATGTGTGTGAACAGCACCGCCTGCTGTTAGGTTAGTATAATGAAATGTGTTTTTAACGTCTCATGATGAAACCATGTTTCAGGGCCACAGACTATTGATGCGTGATTTTGCATAAAAAGCTATATTTATTCGATCATGCTTATATTCACTATGATGTTTGTGAAGTCCTGTAAAACTGCCTATCTGTGTGTATGAGTTATAAATCGTATAAAATCAATGAAAATCAAATCAATAATCAAATCCAAATGTAAATGGTGGGGAGTGTGTGTATAGGTCACTTTCTAAACTCATTGAAACTCTGCAAGTAGTAACAAACACACACATAAACATGTTTGTGACAAAGACTGTGTGTGCATATATGCATGTACAGTATGTGTGTGTGTGTGTATGTATGTGTGTGTGTGTGTCTGTGTGTGTGTGTGTGTGTGTATGTATGTATGTATGTATGTATGTATGTATGTATGTATGTATGTATGTATGTATGTATGTATGTATGTATGTATGTATGTATGTATGTATGTATGTATGTATGTATGTATATGTGTGTGTGTGTGTGTGTGTGTCTGTGTGTTGTGTGTGTGTGTGTATGTGTGTGTGTGTGTGTGTGTGTGTGTGTGTGTGTGTGTGTGTGTGTGTGTGTGTGTGTGTCTATGTGTATAACAGGTGTAGAAGCAATGGTACCTACCAGTACCGTATGAAGTGGACATGGCTGATGGGTAACCGCCCATTCCTTGCCCAGGTAGGGTGGGCGTTGCTACTGAAACCACAGGGGTGGCCAATGACTGTGCAGACTGGGAGTTGTTTATTCTCTGGTTCTATGAGACGGACAGAAACAGAGAGAGATGGAAAAACATGAGCGCCATCACAAATAAAGTCAGCACCAGAAAAAAAGAGAATAAAAAATAGGCCTTGTTTTTTTTGCTCCGCAGATGCTAGAAGAACGAACAACATGCCAGCTTCTTGGAAATTAATCACTTGACATGCGGCACAGCTGAACCCTGCCAACCCTATCATTTACCACCCCTTCTGAGTTCCCGCCGTCGCTATAGTAACCCTGCTGGTCTCCACGGCAACAGAAACAGCTGGGAGAGGCTCTTTATTGTGGCGGGGTGTGGCACAGAAATGATGGCGGTTTGATGCCATATAAAATTGTTCCCATTGTTGCCTTTCATTCCCTGGTTCTGAGAGAGGGGAAACATGCATGCTAAGATGCCATGCAATGCCTCTGAATGAGACATGGAAGGAAGGGAAGGGGGGAGGAGATGACAGGGTGCAATGATTCAGAAATACCACTAGGTGTCACCTGGGCCCTGGCTAAACATTTTCAACCCTTACATGTAGTGTACAACACATGCAGCGGATTGGTTGAGGTGGAAGTTGCCCCTATGTGGACATCTGGATCATCTTACCCTGTATTTTAATGCTAACCTTCACCACCTAAAAAGTCACCACTTACCTTAGATCAGCTCTTAGGAGCAACTCAACTACACTCAGCAAACTATAATTCTCTAGTTCAGTCAGGGGTGATGTACGTCTAATACATCCTCCAGCAACTTTTACAGTTGAAAAGCGATATTCCAAGTATAAATACAGTAAAGTACACACACTAAAGGTAAAAAAACAAACATGTTTAGAGCAAAATAGTGTTTTTTAGACACAA
>NC_052307.1:12686202-12688702 GCF_016432855.1 Salvelinus namaycush
AGACGTAGGCTACGGACAAAAATACAGGAACCATTTAGCTATTTTTTGTAAGAATACTGTAGGTCTTGTGTATTCGTCTCAATAGGCTTGTTTTGGAAGACCCTGCAAACCAGCATAGACCAGCATATACATTTCAAGGTAGTCCATGATGGTATTTGCTGGTACATGTTGGTCTATGCTGGTTGGTGCTGGTTGGATGCTGGTCAAGCTGGTCTGACCAGCATGGTGGTTACCATCCTTCACTGTGTTTTGGACACTGGTAATCAAATTAAATGAAATCAAGAGTAAAAAAATAATACAATAACTAGTGATCAGCCTGTGTTCACTATGTTTCGGACACCGGTGACCAGCCATCACTGTGTTTTGGACACCGGTGACCAGCCATCACTGTGTTTTGGACACCGGTGACCAGCCATCACTGTGTTTTGGACACCGGTGACCAGCCATCACTGTGTTTTGGACACCAGTAACCAGCCATCACTGTGTTTTGGACACCGGTGACCAGCCTTCACTGTGTTTTGGACACCGGTGACCAGCCATCACTGTGTTTTGGACACCGGTGACCAGCCATCACTGTGTTTTGGACACCGGTGACCAGCCTTCACTGTGTTTTGGACACCGGTGACCAGCCATCACTGTGTTTTGGACACCAGTGACCAGCCTTCACTGTGTTTTGGACACCGGTGACCAGCCTTCACTGTGTTTTGGACACCGGTGACCAGCCTTCACTGTGTTTTGGACACCGGTGACCAGCCTTCACTGTGTTTTGGACACCGGTGACCAGCCATCACTGTGTTTTGGACACCGGTGACCAGCCTTCACTGTGTTTTGGACACCAGTGACCAGCCTTCACTGTGTTTTGGACACCGGTGACCAGCCTTCACTGTGTTTTGGACACCGGTGACCAGCCTTCACTGTGTTTTGGACACCGGTGACCAGCCTTCACTGTGTTTTGGACACCGGTGACCAGCCATCACTGTGTTTTGGACACCGGTGACCAGCCTTCACTGTGTTTTGGACACCGGTGACCAGCCATCACTGTGTTTTGGACACCGGTGACCAGCCATCACTGTGTTTTGGACACCGGTGACCAGCCTTCACTGTGTTTTGGACACCGGTGACCAGCCTTCACTGTGTTTTGGACACCGGTGACCAGCCTTCACTGTGTTTTGGACACCGGTGACCAGCCTTCACTGTGTTTTGGACACATACCAGTTTAGGCTGGTCTATGCTGGTCCAGCATGGTCTAGCTGGTCAAGTTGGTCTGACCACAACCATTGTTATCATATTTCCCAGCAGGCTCTATTGTAGTGTATTTTTTAGAAGTGTTTGTTGCAATATCTTTTTTTGTTTCTTATGTTTTTGAATGTACATAGATTTATTAATTAAACTTATGCTACACCAAGATACATTTTTCTAAACTAATCCAATCTTTTAGTTGGACTGAAATGATTGTTCCAGTTTAGATGGTTTAGGTAGTCTCATTTATTCATCTTTCTAACCCTGGCAGTCATTCTGAATGCATGTTGTGGGAAAAGTTGTTGGAAAAGTTGTCCTTCCCATTGTTGGATATCCCCACCCTGGCAGGATTTCAATAGTAAATTAACATCACTCTGCAAGCAAGCATGTTATGACTTGAAGGCTGGTCACCAGCAAAAACACAGCGAAGGCCGGTCACCACGAAAACACAGCGAAGGCTGGTCACCAGCAAAAACACAGCGAAGGCTGGCTACCAGCAAAATCAGAGGCGAAGGCTGGTCACCACGAAAATACAGCAAAGGCTGGCTACCAGCAAAAACACAGCAAAGGCTGGTCACCAGCAAAAATACAGTGAAGGCTGGTCACCAGCAAAAACTCAGCGAAGGCTGGTCACCAGCAAAAACACAACAAAAGCTGTTTACCACAAAAACAGGACGAAGGAACCATGAAAACACAGCAAAGGCTGGTCACCACAAAAACAGGACGAAGGAACCATGAAAACACAGCAAAGGCTGGTCACCACAAAAACAGGACGAAGGAATCATGAATATGTTGGTCTATGTTGGTCTATGCTGGTCTATGCTGGTCTATGCTGGTCTATGCTGGTCTATGTTGGTCTATGCTGGTCTATGCTGGTCTATGCTGGTCTATGTTGGTCTATGCTGGTCTATGCTGGTCTATGCTGGTCTATGTTGGTCTATGCTGGTCTATGCTGGTCTATGCTGGTCTATGTTGGTCTATGCTGGTCTATGCTGGTCTATGCTGGTCTATGTTGGTCTATGCTGGTCTATGCTGGTCTATGTTGGTCTATGCTGGTCTATGCTGGTCTATGCTGGTCTATGTTGGTCTATGCTGGTCTATGCTGGTCTATGCTGGTCTATGCTGGTCTATGCTGGTCTTTCCAGCAGGGGGAAAGGACAGAGTGGATCAATGCATCTGTAGAGCTGTTCCAGGGTCTAGTGTGTGTGTGTGTGTGTGTGTGTGTGTGTGTGACCTGTGGAGATGTGTGAGTGATTGAGTC
>NC_052307.1:12693702-12699175 GCF_016432855.1 Salvelinus namaycush
AAAGACAGAGAGAGGGAAAGAGAGAGAGAGAAAGAGAGAGAGAGAACGAGAGAGAGAGAGAAAGACAGAGAGAGAGAAAGAGAAAGAGAAAGACAGAGAGAAAGAGAGAGAGAAAGACAGAGAGAGAAAGACAGAGAGAGAGAGAGAAAGACAGAGAGAAAGAGAGAGAGAGAGAGAAAGACAGAGAGAGAGAGAAAGAGAAAGACAGAGAGAAAGAGAGAGAGAAAGACAGAGAGAGAGAAAGAGAGAGAGAGAAAGAGAAAGACAGAGAGAAAGAGAGAGAGAAAACAATACAACACAACAACAGAATACACAGTAGCAGAGGTAACAATTAAAGATCAGTGGAAGAGAGAGAACAACCTAATGT
This sequence comes from Salvelinus namaycush, assembly GCF_016432855.1. Lineage (NCBI taxonomy): Eukaryota > Metazoa > Chordata > Actinopteri > Salmoniformes > Salmonidae > Salvelinus > Salvelinus namaycush. The sequence goes on from NC_052307.1 coordinate 12,694,070, forward strand.
TGAATGGAGGTATAGACAAAGAAATCACTTAACAGAAAGATAATCATATGGCTGAGAAATATCCCAACTAGAATGAAACAGTGAGAGAGAGAGAAAGAGAGAGAGAGAAAGCAATAGAAAAAGAGAGAAGAAGAAGAGGTCAAAGCCCAGATAAAATCACACAACTCAAAACGACTGTCAAGGGTCAACCAGTATTGAGAAAAAAGCCGTATGTGTAATGTGGACAGTCTCTTCCCACAGTGGCATCTCTAAAGGGTCAACCACCATTTATAATGTGATTATACTTGTCTATCTTTGTCCTCATCTGTGACTCTGTGGCTGTTTCAGCCTTTGATTAACAGGATGACATCCTAACTTCGCCCAATTTCAGGCAAAATAACAAAGCAATCTCACAAAACACAACAACAACTTTTCACTGTGTGGTTACATCACTGTCATTCCCATAAACAGAACACTTAGGGAAGCAGATAGGGAGGAAAAGGCCTTCTGGGATACCACACGCCGCCATGCTTAAGCAGATAGCATCCACAACAAATATACGTGTTCTGAATGAGCGTCATGTTGTTGAGCAAGATGTGGGAGTTCTATATCATTTTTGTAAATGTAGTATGAAATATATTATAAAACACAATTATAAGGTTTTTCCTTTTAGGTACAGTACGTGTTTGTCTTGTCGAGTTTAGTTCAAGTGTTTTTTAAGTGTCAGGTAAGACTAGCAGCATGGTGGAGGAGGTTGGTTGCTAGCTAGGCCGCTGGGCCCCAAGCCAATGATTTGTCATGTTTATCGTGTCACTCCACCATAAGGCTTAACCTTGGGAGTGCCCTGGAAGTGGTCGCTCCTGGATGTTAGCTTAAGGAAGCAGAAAATAGAGTCCGAATTATATCCATGTGTCCCAGGGCCAAGGAAGGACTCATCAGTGGAAACATCAGCTGGGAGAAATCAGATATGAGCCCTACCTCACCTTCTTCTTCTAGTTTCTCTCTTTTCTAACTTTGAACTTTTAGCTATGCAAATATCATTGTTTTTGGGACAAAAGGTTGGACTTTTTCATTGCTGTTTGTCCCTCTGTTACTTTCTTTTGCTTTTGCTGAATCCCTATGCAGGTGCGTGTTAGCCAGCAGTCAGGGTTGTCTGGTTGCTTTCGTTAGTAGCTCAAAGCGAGCACCTCCTGTTCCATTTACTGGTGAAATATTTTCCTGATATCAGCCATGTTAGAAACTTGGTTCCACTCCTCCAGCTCCTTGGCTATGTGGTTGAGTAAGCTTGGAGGACAGTGTGTGTGTGTGTGTGTGTGTGTGTGTGTGTGTGTGTGTGTGTGTGTGTGTGTGTGTGTGTGTGTGTGTGTGTGTGTGTGCGTGTGCGCGTGCGTGCGTGCGTGCGTGCGTGCGTGCGTGCGTGCGTGCGTGCGTGCGTGTGTGTGTGCGTGTGTGTGTGTGTGCGTGTGTGCGGTGCGGTGCTCCCTCTCTTTAAGCTGTCATTTGAGTGGTGCCATCCTTCCTGTTTGCCCTCCTCCTCCTCCAGATTCCTTGTTCATGGCAGACGTCATGACCACACACTGAACTACCACTTGTTGTGTGCAGAGTCACCCTCACCGCCAGCACTCCCCCGCCCAATCCCCCAACCCCACCCCAGCCTGGCACACCAACACCCCCACACCAGCCTCTAACCACAATCCCCCTCCACCCCCTCTACTGTACTCTACTGTGCTCCCCTTTCAATGATCTACCGTGGAATTATCTCTTTCTCCATGGCTATAATACTAACCATTCCAATATGGGCTTTTGTAAGGAGCGCGGAGCACACTCGGCTTCCATTGAGAGTGGCACTCATTATGTGTTTGTTTAGGACGGACCGCCTGCGGAGACCTTTGATTACTCTGTGCAGTTGAAGTCTTGTGGTTGACACTGATCCATCTCTACAGTAATGACTAAGTGGTCCTTGAATGACAGAGAGGTAACACATTGCTTCTGATTAGATGTGATTTTCATCATCTTCATTATTACAGTGGGGCAGGCCGAGGAGAGCAGGGAGGGCATCGATTTAGTGTTTTATCATCATTTATGTAATGAGGGCTACATTAGGGTGTGAATGTGTGTGTATGTGTGTGTCAGTGGAGGCTGCTGAGGGGAGGACAGTTCATAGTAACAGCCGGAACACAGCAAATGGAATACCATTCCACTATTCCACTCCACCCATTACCATGAGCCAGTCCTCTCCAATTAAGGTGCCACCAACCTCCTGTGATGTGTGTGTGTGTACGTGTGTGTGTACGTGTGTGTGTGTACGTGTGTGTGTGTGTATGCGTGTGTTTCTGTGTGTTCGAGCCTTAGCGTCTGTCCCTCTGTTGTTTCGGGTGACTGAGCTGTGTGCGTGGGCACAGGAGAAGGGGAAGCGCCTGCAGACCACACCTCCCCTGGGAGCTAGGCAAGGGATCATGGGTAACGGGTTAGAGGTGTGATGTCACAGAGTGAGCCGGAGGTTAAAGAGTGTGAGGGGCGAAGCACGCACTATACTTGAACTCAATCACTAAGGTAATTCCACTTAGATAGGTTAGCTCCTATGAATACACCGGTAAATAACATCTTCCTATCACTAAAATATGTACAAAAGCACAGACTTTCCCCTGACTGCTCTGCACTAACACTATGGCTAAACATGCTGGAAATGACAAAAAGTCTCATCTTGTGTTTTTTCTCCAGATCTCCAGTGCAGTGCCACACAATGCTGGTTACTAGACAGGTTATTTTGGAGGCTAGTTACTCAGCGTCTGTTAGAGCCAACTGAGACTGTACGCTGTGCAAGTCCAGTACTTACATGTATCTTATGAGTTTTAATCATATGATCATACTCCTGGTTAATCTGTTTGTATTTCTGCTCAGTGCGCGGGGTGAGAGCAGATTCGAGCTCCGGGCTCCCACCACATTTGTTCTCTGTTCTGTTCCTTACTGTTATGTTCTGTACTGTACTGTCCTGTTCTGTTCCTTACTGTTATGTTCTGTACAGTTATGTTCTGTACAGTACTGTTCTGTTCTGTTCCTTACTGTTATGTCCTGTACTGTACTGTACTGTACTGTTATGTTCTGTTCTGTACTGTACTGTTATGTCCTGTACTGTTCTGTTCCTTACTGTTATGTTCTGTACTGTACTGTTCTGTTCCGTTCCTTACTGTTCTGTTCCGTTCCTTACTGTTCTGTTCCTTACTGTTCTGTTCCGTTCCTTACTGTTCCGTTCCGTTCTTTACTGTTCCGTTCCGTTCCTTACTGTTCTGTTCCGTTCCTTACTTATCCGTTCCGTTCCTACCTGTTCCGTTCCGTTCCTACCTGTTCCGTTCCGTTCCTACCTGTTCCGTTCCGTTCCTTACTGTTCTGTTCCGTTCCTTACTGTTCTGTTCCGTTCCTTACTGTTCCGTTCCTTACTGTTCTGTTCCGTTCCTTACTGTTCTATTCCGTTCCTTACTGTTCCGTTCCGTTCCTTACTGTTCCGTTCTTTACTGTTCTGTTCCGTTCCTTACTGTTCTGTTCCGTTCCTTACTGTTCCGTTCCGTTCCTTACAGTTCCTTCCGTTCCTTACTGTTCCGTTCCTTCCTTACTGTTCTGTTCCGTTCCTTACTGTTCTGTTCCGTTCCTTACTGTTCCGTTCCGTTCCTTACTGTTCCGTTCCTTACTGTTCCGTTCCTACTGTTCTTTCCTTACTGTTCTGTCCGTTCCTTACTGTTCTGTCCCTTCCTTCCTGTTCTGTTCCCTTCCTTCCTGTTCTGTTCCCTTCCTCTTCCCTGTTCCGTTTCCTTACTGTTCTGTTCCGTTCCTTACTGTTCTGTTCCGTTCCTTACTGTTCACTTCCTTACTGTTCTGTTCCGTTCCGTTCTTATGTTCTGTTCCTTACTGTTCTGTTCCGTTCCTTACTGTTCCGTTCCGTCCTTACTGTTCAGTTCGGTTCCTTACTGTTCCGTTCCTTACTGTTCTGTTCCGTTCCTTACTGTTCCGTTCCTTACTGTTCTGTTCCTTCCTTACTGTTCCGTTCCGTTCCTTACTGTTCCGTTCCGTTCCTTACTGTTCCGTTCCGTTCCTTACTGTTCCGTTCCTTACTGTTATGTTCTGTACTGCACTGTTTTCTTCCTTACTGTTATGTTCTGTACTGTTCTGTTCCGTACCGTACCGTACTGTTATGTTCTGTACTGTTCTCTTCCAGACTGTTATAATCTGTACTGTACTGCTCTCTTCCTTACTGTTATGTTCTGTACTGTTCTGTTCCGTACCGTTCTGTTCTGTTCCATACTGTTATGTTCTGTACTGTTCTGTTCCGTACCGTACCGTACTGTTATGTTCTGTACTGTTCTCTTCCAGACTGTTATAATCTGTACTGTACTGCTCTCTTCCTTACTGTTATGTTCTGTACTGTTCTGTTCCGTACCGTTCTGTTCTGTTCCATATATGTATGTTCTGTACTGTTCTCTTCAGACTGTTATGTTGCTTACTGTACTGTTCTGTTCCTTACTGTTCTGTTCCTTACTGTTATGTTCTGTACTGTACTGTTCTCTTCCTTACTGTTATGTTCTGTACTCTTCCTTACTGTTATATTCTGTACTGCGCTCTTCCTTAATGTTATGTTCTGTACTGTACTGTTCTTCACTGTTCTGTTCCATTCCGTTCCTTAATGTTCTGTTCCTTACTGTTCTGTTCCGTTCCTTACTGTTCCGTTCCGTTCCTTACTGTTCAGTTCCGTTCCTTACTGTTCCCTTCCTTACTGTTCTGTTCTGTCCTTACTGTTCCGTTCCGTTCCTTACTGTTCCGTTCCGTTTCTACTGTTCCGTTCCGTTCCGTTACTGTTCCGTTCCGTTCCTTACTGTTCCGTTCCGTTCCTTACTGTTCCGTTCCGTTCCTTACTGTTCCGTTCCGTTCCTTACTGTTCCCTTCCGTTCCTTACTGTTCTGTTTCCGTTCCTTACTTATCCGTTCCGTTCCGTTCCTTACCGTTCCGTTCCTTACCTGTTCCGTTCCGTTCCTTACTGTTCTGTTCCGTTCCCTTACTTTAGTCCGTTTCCCCGTTCGTTCCTACCTGTTTCCGTTCCGTTCCTACTGTTTCGTTCCGTTGCCTTACTGTTCTGTT
>NC_052307.1:12999275-13149275 GCF_016432855.1 Salvelinus namaycush
AGGAGCGTCACGCCGGCCACAAATGATACGTTGACAAATGCAGATATTTCACTTTTAATTGACACTAAGAGATGGAGATGATCCCGCTGCCAGGACTTCTGAGGAGACAATGACACGGAGAGAGAGGGAGGAAGAGAGAGAGGGAAGGGGGGGAAGAGTGAGAGAGGAAATAAAAAAATAGGGGAAAGCAGAGATGTAAAAAGCTCCAGAGAAAAAATGATGTATGAATACGCTGGAAGGATGTTTAATATTTGTACAGCATGTCATTCTCCCTGTATTCTCCACACGTGTGGTTGAGGACGAGATTAAAAGCAGGCTAAGATTAGATGTGTGTTTCTGAGGCTTGTCAGCCCGCCGTGACAGCCTTGCGTGGGGAACGTCTGCGCTGCATTGATACAGCAGCATTGAGGTTTACAGCTGATGGACTGTACTGTCACTGTACCAAACCCTGCCAATCATGAACTAGTCACTAGTTAGCCAGGTGTGCCTTAAGTACACACATGTCACAAAGCTCTGGCAGACACAGGGTGAATTATGGATTCACTTGATATGGTAATAACTGCCTGTGTTTACACTCATAATAGACTCAACAAACATTTGGCTCTTCAGCCGGTAATAACAGGTGCACAATACTACAGAAATCATGCATTTGATTTCCAGACTTATTGCCTGAGATGTCTTTAATTGAGCAGTATAGCTGTAAATTCAGATCATTGTGCAGAATTACACAATTAAATCCCATTTGGTCTAATTGTTTGCAACAGACAGATTTCTCAACTCATATCTATGACCCTGGCCTGCTGGGTCAGTTTATTCATGAGCTGCAATTCCCTTTTTTCACCGTTAGAGAGCAAGAGCAAGCTGCAGGCCTGTACTGAGGAGGAGGGGGGCAGGAGGAGAGGAGAATACAATAAGAATGAATGTGTTTATTTCACATTTTGGGGTTTGTTCATCAGATCCGTTTAAATGGAGAAACCTCAATATCCTCGCCAGTTCTCCTGAATAAAGCTGTGGCCCAGAGTGCAGCTCACCCTGTCTCTGGCACCATGCAGACTCCCAGTGTCTCTGAAGCTCCACACGCACGCACGCACGCACGCACACACACACACACACACACACACAGTAGTCTCCCCTCCAGTGCTAATAGTTAATTACTGGTCACTATTGAACATAATTACATATATAGCTGTCATGCAGACTCTTGGATATGAAATTGGACTAATGGGTGTGAACTATACAGCCGAATAATGCATACTGTGTGATCTGTGAAAACCTTGTTCCTTCTCACCTTAAAGTGTCTATTAAAATTGAAGCAACCAATACCTCCGAATTCCTTCGAGTTCAGCCTGAATCGCTTGACTTGAGGGTCTTTTTCTCACGGAAGCAGGAGGAGTTTAAGAGGACTAAGTTTCATGCAGCGGCTTGGGTGTATATTTACTCTGCTGATGAGTATGTCTTAATTGTTAGCGTTGATGTAGCACAATGTGAATGGAATGTTAATGTGTACCCTAGGGTAGGGCTGATAGAGAGGGAAACATAGCTCATTACTGAGAGCATCCCCCGAACAGCCCAGGAACAGCTCCAGCAACATTATTTTTCTCTCTAAATCATTATACACCTTATGCATTGCCTAACCACCGCTAAAACATTGCATCCCAATCGCCCTAAAGTGCCTGAAGGGTACATATCACTCACGCTACATTGTCCAAAATCCCCTTTTCTTCCACATCACTCTGAGGTTCACAGCTCAAAGGCAGAGATCATTGTGGCAGCCAGAGTGCCTGGTGGTGATTGGGTTAAGTTGTAGTACCAGACCAGACCCAGAGTGGTAGACAGACCAGAGGTCAGGGGTCACAGCCTCCACACAGAGGTCATCACCAGGGGTCACATCTGGGCCATGGTGGGCCCTAGACCTGTGGCTGGAGGGGTGGGGGAGGTGGGGGAAGTGGGATTAAAGCCTGGTGCTGTTTGTCTGAACTTGAAACAGGGGGATCTTGGGAGGAGGAGAACAACACAGCTAATTAGGAGAAAGAAGAGGAGAGGAGCTGACAGAGCCCAGCCAAATGGCTTGGTGCCAGCAAACAAAGGCAGCAGCGTGGCGTGGCATGGCATGGCGTGGCGTGGCATGGATGGATGGATGGGGGAGAGCGCTTCATTGAATTCCGACAGGAGCTGAGGAAGGGAGGAATAGAAGGAGGGAGGGAGGAAGGGAGGGAGGAAGGGAGGGAGGGTGTAAGGGAAGGAGGAAGGAGGAAGTAAGCGATGTAAAGTGGAAGGAAGTAGAGAAGGAGACAGAGAGAGTGGGAGGAAGGGAGGGAGGGTGGGAGAGTGGGGGTAGAGTAGAAGGGACACATGCAGGAGGACAAAATGAAAGTGTGTTTAATTAAACTGAGGCTGGAGGGCCAGTTGAACCAGTCTGTCAGTGTGCTGTGAATACTTCTCTGGAGTGACGGTAAAAAAAGAACATTCCACCAGCCAGCCCCATCTGAACGGACTACTGTGTGTGTGTGTCTTACATGCATGTGTTATGACTGTAATCAGTCTGGTATTTACAAGGCTAGCAGTACATATCTTGTATGCAGAAACCTGTTAATTTAGTGACCACATTGACCAGAGCTTTGTATCTGATGGCACCTTCATCATTTAAGATTACCCTCATGCTCAGTCTTGGGGGAATTTTTCACAGTGCAAAAACAATGTGCTGTGCAAAAGTTACTGTAAACTTCATTATAATCTGGTAGCATGTTAGACAGCATTCTGCTGGATGGCCTACAGGTTAAGTCATAATGAGGTTTACAGTAACTTTTGCACTTTATATATCTACCTAATCTGTAGGCCATCCAGCAGAACACTGTCTGTTCCTTCCTTCCTTCCTTCCTTCCTTCCTTCCTTCCTTCCTTCCTTCCTTCCTTCCTTCCTTCCTTCCTTCCTTCCTTCCTTCCTTCCTTCCTTCCTTCCTTCCTTCCTTCCTTCCTTCCTTCCTTCCTTCCTTCCTTCCTTCCTTCCTTCCTTCCTTCCTTCCTTCCTTCCTTACTTTCTTCCTTCCTTCCTTCCTTCCTTCCTTCCTTCCTTCCTTCCTTCCTTCCTTCCTTCCTTCCTTCCTTGCTTCCTTCCGTGCTTCCTTCCGTGCTTCCTTCCGTGCTTCCTTCCGTGCTTCCTCCCTCCCTCCCTCTTTCTCTCCCTCTCTCTCTCTGACTCTGTGAAAGTGCTCCTTCCTCCTCTCCTCTCACCTGCTGAGGCAGACAAAGAGCCAGTGCTCTGAACATGAAAGGGTTCATACATATTGAAACCACAGCAGGTCTGTTTCTGCCCTCATTCATAATCCATATTCCCCAAGAGCTCCTAGAACAAAATGCCTATTAGAGTTTTGCCTTTTATTTTAATTACAATGCATATTCTGCCGAGCCTGGTCCATACAACGTACCGGAATAAAGCAATGACTATTGCCACCCATTAACTATGGGAATAATCAAATGAACTTCTATAAATTGGAGGTAATGCATCTAGCCTCCAGGGAAGCTTTGGGTCAGTGAATCACTCTCCACCATGCAGACAAAGGAGAGGGACTTCAATGTGAATAGCAAGGTGTGATCCAACACAACTGTTTTTTTCATATCCTTCTTATGAGGAACGAAGAAAGACAAGAGTTTTAGCAATCAGGCTTTCCCATAACGATATATCCAATAAAAATATCCAATAAAATGTTATTTGTCACATACTTCGTAAACAACAGGTGTAGACCAACAGTGAAATGCTTTTCCAACAATGCAGAGTTAAACATAAAAATATATAAATAGTGAATAAAATACACAGTGAATAACGAATACAAATAATGAGTAAAAAAAACATGGCAATACACAGGGAGCAGGGGAGGCTGCTGAGGGGAGGATGGGTCATAATAATGTCTGGAAAGGAGCGAACGGAATGGCATAAAACACATGGAACCCATGTTTGATGTATTTGATACCATTACACTATTCCGCTCCAGCCATTACCACAAGCCTGTTCTCCCCAATTAAGGTGCCATCAACCTCCTGTGACAGGGAGTAACAGTACCCAGTTGATGTGCAGGTGTACGTGGTAATTAAGGTAGCCATGCACATATACAGTGCTTTCAGAAAGTATTCACACCCCTTGACTTATTCCACATTTTGTCGTGTTACAGACAGAATTAAAAATGTATTAAATAAAAAAATGTGTGACTGGCGGACACACAATACCGCATAATGTCAAAATTAAATGTTGTTTTTTAAAATGTTTACAAATTAATAAAAAATGAAAAGCTGAAATGTCTTTAGTCAATAAGTATTCAACCCCTTTGTTATGGAAAGCCTAAATAAGTTCAGGAGTAAAAATGTGCTTAACTAGTCACATAATTGTCACGTCCACTCCCGCTCCCCAACTCCGGCGTTCAACATCACCGGTCTACTAACCACCAGTCCTGGCAACCCATCTAAATGCACACCTGGCAACCATCATTACGTACACCTGCTTCTCAGCATCAGTCACACCTGGACTTCATTACTCCCTTGATTACCTACCCTTTATATAGCACTCTTTACCCTCTTGCTCTTTTGCACCCCAGTATCTCTACTTGCACATCATCATCTGCACATCTATCACTCCAGTGTTAATGCTAAATTGCAATTATTTCACCTCTGTGGCCTATTTATTGCCTTACTTCCTTACCCTTCTACATTTGTACACACTGTACATAGATTTTTCTATTGTGTTTTCGACTGTACGTCTGTTTATGTGTAATTCTGTGTTGTTGTTTTTGTCGCACTGCTTTGCTTTATCTTGGCCAGGTCGAAGTTGTAAATGAGAACTTGCTCTCAACTGGCCTACCTGGTTAAATAAGGTGAAAAAAAACGAGTTGTCAGTCATCAGGTAGTATTGTTTGTTTCCATGTCAGATGCTTATAGAGACAAGTAGAGTTGCAATTCAACGGCTCAGACACAAGAGGTATGTGTCATGGTCTACAGTCAATCACGGATTACAAAAAGAAAACCAGCCCCGTCGCGGACCAGGATGTCTTGCTCCCAGACAGACTAAACAACTTCTTTGCTCGCTTTGAGGACAATACAGTGCCACTGACATGGCCCGCTACCAACACCTGTGGACTCTCCTTCACTGCAGCCGACGTGAGTAAAACATTTAAATGTGTTAACCCTCGCAAGGCTGCAGGCCCAGACGGCATCCCCAGCCGCGTCCTCAGAGCATGAGCAGACCAGCTGACTGGTGTGTTTACGGACATATTCAATCAATTCTTATCCCAGTCTGCTGTTCTCACATGCTTCAAGAGGGCCACCATTGTTCCTGTTCGCAAGAAAGCTAAGGTAACTGAGCTAAACGACTACCGCCCCGTAGCACTCACTTCCGTCATCATGAAGTGCTTTGAGAGACTAGTCAAGGACCATATCACCTCCACCCTACCTGACACCCTAGACCCACTCCAATTTGCTTACCGCCCCAATAGGTTCACAGACAACGCAAGCGCAACCACACTGCACAGTGCCCTAACTCATCTGGACAAGAGGAATACCTATGTGAGAATGCTGTTCATCGACTACAGCTCAGCAATTAACACCATAGTACCCTCCAAACTCGTCATCAAGCTCGAGACCCTGGGTCTCGACCCCGCCCTGTGCAACAGGGTACTGGACTTCCTGACGGCCCACCCCCAGGTGGTGAGAGTAGGTAACAACATCTCCACCCCGCTGATCCTCAACACTGGGGCCCCACAAGGGTGCGTTCTGAGCCCTCTCCTGTACTCCCTGTTCATCCACGACTGCGTGGCCATGCACGCCTCCAACTCAATCATCAAGTTTGCAGACGACACTACAGTGGTAGGCTTGATTACCAACAACGACGAGACGGCCTACAGGGAGGAGGTGAGGGCCCTCGGAGTGTGGTGTCAGGAAAATAACCTCACACTCAACGTCAACAAAACAAAGGAGATGATCGTGGACTTCAGGAAACAGCAGAGGGAGCACCCCTCTATCCACATCGACGGGACAGTAGTGGAGAGGGTAGAAAGTTTTAAGTTCCTCGGCGTACACATCACGGACAAACTGAATTGGTCCACCCACACAGACAGCATGGTGAAGAAGGCGCAGCAGCGCCTCTTCAACCTCAGGAGGCTGAAGAAATTTGGCTTGTCACCAAAAGCACTCACAAATTTTTACAGATGCACAATCGAGAGCATCCTGTCAGGCTGTATCACCGCCTGGTACGGCAACTGCTCCGCCCACAACCGTAAGGCTCTCCAGAGGGTAGTGAGGTTTGCACAGCGCATCACCGGGGGCAAACTACCTGCCCTCCAGGACACCTACACCACCCGATGTCACAGGAAGGCCATAAAGACCATCAAGGACAACAACCACCCGAACCACTGCCTGTTCACCCCACTATCATCCAGAAGGTGAGGTCAGTACAGGTGCATCAAAGCAGGGACCGAGAGACTGAAAAACAGCTTCTATCTCAAGGCCATCAGACTGTTAAACAGCCACCACTAACATTGAGTGGCTGCTGCCAACATACTGACTCAACTCCAGCCACTTTAATAATGGAAAAATGTATGTAAAAAATGTATCACTAGCCACTTTAAACAATGCCACTTAATATAATGTTTACATACCCTACATTACTCATCTCATATGTATATACTGTACTCTATACCATCTACACTTGTGTGTATAAGGTAGTTGTTGTGAAATTGTTAGGTTAGATTACTCATTGGTTATTACTGCATTGTCGGAACTAGAAGCACAAGCATTTCGCTACACTCGCATTAACATCTGCTAACCATGTGTATGTGACAAATACAATTTGATTTGATTTGTTTTATATCAGTCGTTAAACGCACTAACTGCACCTGTTTCCTGACTCCTTGCATCTATGTTACGATAATAAGTTGCCTAGACTCACTCTGTGTGCAATAAAAGTGTTTAACATGATTTTTGAATGTTTAACTCATCTATGTACCCCACACATACAATTATCTGTAAGAGAGAGGACTAAGCACACACCCCTGAGGGGCCCCGTGTTGATGGTCAACGAGGCACATGTGTTGTTGCCTACCCTCATCACCTGGGGTTGGCCCATCAGAAAGTCCAGTTGCAGAGGGAGATGTTCAATCCCAGGGTCCTGAGCTTGAGCTGTAGTCAATGAAGAGCATTCTCACATAGGTCTTGGTCACTGAAACAGAGGCAAAGGCTGTGATACTATTTTATCATACAATTTAATCATGTTTTCCAGTATTTATTTATTAATGTAACCTTTATTTAACTAGGCAAGTCAGTTAAGAACAAATTATTATTTACAATGACAGCCTACCGGGGAACAGTGGGTTAACTGCCTTGTTCAGGGGCAGAACGACAGATTTTTACTTTGTCAGCTCAGGGACTCGATCCAGCAACCTTTCGGATACTGGCCCAACACTCTAACCACTAGGCTACATGCCACCCCGAAATCGTAGAAAAGAAGTGTCAGAACTTGAATGATTGAACAATGCCATAGATCAATGGCATCTACAGGAGAATTACAGGGAACGCTTCTAACTTCTGTAAGAGACATAAAGTCACAAGCAAACAGAGGAGAAAAGGAGAAGGAAAAAGGAGCTCACAGAAGAGAAAGGATTAAAGAGACAGGCCCGAGGCATCACCCCCCCTTCCCTCTCTCCCCCATCTCTCTTCCCCACTCTCTATCCCTCCTCCCCTCTCTCTCCCCTTTTCTCTCAACCACTCTCTCTCTCCCCCTCTCCACCACCTACTCGCTATGTAGAATCTGTCAGGTTTGGGAGAGGAGACGTCTCAGGACAGCTGTGTGTGTGTGTGTGTGTGTGTGTGTGTGTGTGTGTGTGTGCGTGTGATGGGGAGCTGATTAACAGAGCAGCGCGGCGAGGAGAGGAGTGCGGAACGAGATGCATGCAGCCCAAACAGAAACACACTCCATGCAAATGTGCTTGTCACTCTGACAGTATGTCTCAATTAAGGCCCAGAGCCGAGCTGAAAGTCCCTCCTCACCAAGGCTTCTGTCTGCGAGCTGCCTGCTTCACTGACCCCCCCTACTCACACTCACTTCCTTTAAGGGTGGAGAACAAATGAAAAGAACAAAGAAGAAAGGGAAGAATAGAAAGAAAGGAGAAGAAAATCTTTCAACCGCCTGACAGCAGGAGAAATTCTTGAGAAGCGCTAGAAAATTGACAACTCCTGTAACACTGAGGTAAGACAGTAATGATAAGAGTGGTCAGAGCAACGCGGCGATGCTAGCTTTAGCTATAATGACAACAACGATGGCAAAACAATCAAACTAAATCCCAGATAAACCCCCACTGTCATCACCCACTCTGGAGACTGCTGCTGCTGCGTTTGACGTCTGCTGTGGCAGATTTCGCTACCGGAGCGGGATTTGCCCAGGAGAGAGAGAGAGAGATAGAGATAGAGAGAGAGAGAGAGACACACACACACACACACACACACACACACACACACACACACACACACACACACACACACACACACACACACACACACACACACACACACACACACACACACACACACACACACACACACACACACACACACCATTTTAGCAGGGCTGGAGGTAGATTTGGGCAGGGCTGATGGGTGATGTGGCGGTGCTGCCTGGGTACAAGTGTTTAATTAATCTCCAGACATGTCAGAGGGAGAGGGGACAGCTGAGTTGAGTGGGCTCCCCACGGCAGGCAGACAGGCAGAGAGAGGGAGTGGGACAGAGATGCTATCGTGGACTGCAGGGGTGTCTGTGTAGCACCCAGAGGACAGAAATGACACCTCATGTGATCTCCACACAGTAGGACTCCGTAAGCCTGTTACACGCCTATCAGACAGGCCCTATAGGGTGAGCACAGTGAAGACTCACATGTTCTCATAGGGTATGTGTTGTGTTGTATATGTGGGAGGAGGGCTGGGGGATGAGAATGGGTTTTTAGGAGCTGGAGGTGTATGGGGAGGAGGGGTGGTTGAGTTTGCTGTCTAGTCTCTGTGTGGGTGGTTTCACCATGTTGCTCAGAGCTCAAGTGGGTAGTCATGTCAGAGCAGAGTGGTAACTGGAATAGAGACCTCACCTGCTGTCTCACCTGCTGCCAAAACCTCTGTGTCAAAACCTCTGTGCCAAAACCTCTGTGCCAAAGCCTCCCTGTCTCAACTTCCCTGTCTCCACCGCCCTGTCTCCACCTCCCTGTCTCCACCTCCCTGTCTCCACCTTCCTGTCTCCACCTACCTGTCTCCACCTACCTGTCTCCACCAACCTGTTTCCACCTCCCTGTCTCCACCTCCCTGTCTCCACCGCCCTGTCTCCACCTCCCTGTCTCCACCTACCTGTCTCCACCTACCTGTCTCCACCGCCCTGTCTCCAACGCCCTGTCTCCACCGCCCTGTCTACACCTCCCTGTCTCCACCACCCTGTCTCCACCTCCCTGTCTCCACCTCCCTGTCTCCACCTCCCTGTCTCCACCACCCTGTCTCCACCTTCCTGTCTCCACCTTCCTGTCTCCACCGCCCTGTCTCCACCTCCCTGTCTCCACCTCCCTGTCTCCACCTCACTGTCTCCACCTCCCTGTCTCCACCTCCCTGTCTCTACCTCCCTGTCTCCATCTTCCTGTCTCCACCACCACCCTGTCTCCACCGCCCTGTCTCCACCGCCCTGTCTCCACCGCCCTGTCTCTACCTTCCTGTCTCCACCTACCTGTCTCCACCTACCTGTCTCCACCTACCTGTCTCCACCTCCCTGTCTCCACCACCCTGTCTCCACCACCCTGTCTACACCTCCCTGTCTCCACCTCCCTGTCTCCACCACCCTGTCTACACCTCCCTGTCTCCACCTCCTTGTCTCCACCGCCCTGTCTCCACCGCCCTGTCTCCACCTCCCTGTCTCCACCTACCTGTCTCCACCTCCCTGTCTCCACCTTCCTGTTTCCACCTACCTGTCTCCACCGCCCTGTCTCCACCTCCCTGTCTCCACCTCCCTGTCTCCACCTCCCTGTCTCCACCGCCCTGTCTCCACCGCCCTGTCTACACCTCCCTGTCTACACCTCCCTGTCTACACCTCCCTGTCTACACCTCCCTGTCTCCACCTCCCTGTCTCCACCTTCCTGTCTCCACCTACCTGTCTACACCTCCCTGTCTACACCTCCCTGTCTCCACCTCCCTGTCTCCACCGCCCTGTCTCCACCTCCCTGTCTCCACCTCCCTGTCTCCACCTCCCTGTCTCCACCTCCCTGTCTCCACCTCCCTGTCTCCACCTCCCTGTCTCCACCGCCATGTCTACACCGCCCTGTCTACACCTCCCTGTCTACACCTCCCTGTCTCCACCTCCCTGTCTCCACCTCCCTGTCTCCACCTCCCTGTCTCCACCTTCCTGTCTCCACCTACCTGTCTCCACCGCCCTGTCTCCACCTCCCTGTCTCCACCTCCCTGTCTCTACCTCCCTGTCTCCATCTCTCTGTATCCACCTCCCTTTCTGCACCTCCCTGTCCGCACCTCCCTGTCTGCATCTCCCTCTATGGGTGGATTCTATAGCTTAGACCTCACACACACTGCACAACAGCACAGAACGGATGTATTGCAGACTAAAATACAAATGGAAGCCACAGCCATGACCAAGGACAAAGACAGAAAAGCAGCCTTTACCTTTATGATCCTCAGACACACACACATCTCAGCTAACCTGTTAAGGGCAATAGACTGCAACAAGGCTCAAGATTCAAGGCCTGGTTATTTCTGCATGTTCATGAATGTTGCATTTTACCACAAGCGGCTGGTGGCACCTTGATTGGGGAGGACAGGCTCATAGTAATGGCTGGGACGGAATGAATGGAATGTTATTGACTCATCGAACACGTGGTTTCCTTGAGTTTGATACCACTCCATTCCAACCATCATTATGAGCCATCCTCCCCTCACCATCCTCCTGTTCATTTGACCTAATGAAACCCATAGCGGGTGGTAGCTGAAACAAAAGGCCTACACATTTAAGAGATTACATGTTACCCCAGGAAACCCATTGCGGTTGATAACTGTAAAAAGTCTATACTTTACCCCAGGATACCCATTACGGGCGGTAACTATAGAAACAAGATTGCTATTCTCAGGTAAAGGGAATTTAGTGGAAAGTGTTTGCAACGCACCTCTTTGTTATTGCGTTTCCATTTTCGTTTTCATGTTTTAGTCTTGCATTCAGTAGTGTCTATGAATCACATGGTTATGAAAGTATAAATGTATGAAAGCGTGTATTCTTATTTGAAGTTTGGCCACACCTACGAATTCAAGGTTTTTTCCTTATTTTTACTATTTTACTAAAAAATATAAAGACAAACCCTTGAATGAGTAGATTTGTCCAAACTGTTGACTGGTACTGTACATAGATATACATTTATTTACAGTATAAATCATACTTGATTGTTAGTATATAAAACATGCCCATGGTACTGGTCTCTCCCTCCTCAGAGTACAGGGCGAACCATAGAGATCCAGCCGACACAAATAAACCCAGTGATGATGTCTTCTGCCATTAGATATTCACACACACGTTCACACACTTCTCCAGTAATCTGCTTCCCCCAACAGTGTGTTGTGGTAACCGGGCAGCTGCGGCAGTCGATTGATTGAGTGAAGAGAAGGAGAGAAGGAGGAGGAGGAGAAGGAGCCGCAGGCCATGCACAGCTGAGGAGGAGACCTATCGGAAATCACTGGATTCTGAACAGGGCTGCCCCAGCTGGGCACACACGCGCCCAGGCACCCGCTATTCTCAGCCAGATACAAACAGTTAGCCAGAAACAGCCAGGCTGGGAAGTACACTGTTTAGTACACTCCAAGGCAGCAGAGTGCACTATCAGTGTGGACTGATAGCACTATCAGTCCACACAGATATTCTTAACAACATGCTAGCAGTACTGTGAGTCCATAATATACAGCAGCCCAGAGTCCATGCAGCAGAGTAGGATGATGTGTCAGTAGCAGGGCAGCACTGGGACTGTATATGCTACAAAACAGCAGCACTGGGACTATATATGCTACAAAACAGCAGCACTGGGACTGTATATGCTAAAAAAGAGCAGCACTGGGACTATATATGCTATAAAACAGCAGTACTGGGACTGTATATGCTACAAAACAGCAGAAATGGGACTGTATATGTTACATAACAGCAGCACTGGGATTGTATATGTTACATAACAGCAGCACTGAGACTGTATATGTTACATAACAGCAGCACTGGGACTGTATATGCTACAAAACAGCAGCACTGGGACAATATATATAAAAAAAATAGCAGCACTGGGACTGTATATCCTACAAAACAGCAGCACTGGGACTGTATATGCTAAAAAAGAGCAGCAATGGGACTATAAATGCTATACAACAGCAGCACTTGGACTGTATATGCTACAAAACAGCAGCACTGAGACTCTATATGCTACAAAACAGCAGCACTGGGACTGTATATGCTATAAAACAGCAACACTGGGTCTGTATATGCTACAAACAGCAGCACTGGGACTGTATATGTTACAAAACAGCAGAAATGGGACTGTATATGTTACATAACAGCAGCACTGGGATTGTATATGCTACAAAACAGCAGCACTGGGACAATATATATAAAAAAATAGCAGCACTGGGACTGTATATCCTACAAAACAGCAGCACTGGGACTGTATATGCTAAAAAAGAGCAGCAATGGGACTATAAATGCTATAAAACAGCAGCACTTGGACTGTATATGCTACAAAACAGCAGCACTGAGACTCTATATGCTACAAAACAGCAGCACTGAGACTCTATATGCTACAAAACAGCAGCACTGGGACTGTATATGCTACAAACAGCAGCACTGGGTCAGTATATGCTACAAACAGCAGCACTGGGACTGTATATGTTAGAAAACAGCAGCACTGGGACTGTATATGCTAAAAAAGAGCAGCACTGGGCCTATATATGCTGTAAAACAGCAGCACTGGGACTGTATACGCTACAAAACAGCAGCACTTGGACTGTATATGGTACATAACAGCAGCACTGGGACTATATATGCTATAAAACAGCAGCACTGGGACTGTATATGCTATTAAACAGCAGCACTGGGATTGTATATGTTAATTAACAGCAGCACTGGGACTGTATATGCTACAAAACAGCAGCACTGGGACTATATATGCTATAAACCAGCAGCACTGGGACTGTATATGTTAATTAACAGCAGCACTGGGTCAGTATATGCTACAAAACAGCAGCACTGGGACTATATATGCTATAAACCAGCAGCACTGGGACTGTATATGTTAATTAACAGCAGCACTGGGACTGTATATGCTATTAAACAGCAGCACTGGGACTGTATATGCTACAAAACAGCAGCACTTGGACTGTATATGGTACATAACAGCAGCACTGGGACTATATATGCTATAAAACAGCAGCACTGGGACTGTATATGCTACAAAACAGCAGCACTTGGACTGTATATGGTACATAACAGCAGCACTGGGACTGTATATGTTAATTAACAGCAGCACTGGGACTGTATATGCTATAAAACAGCAGCACTGGGACTGTATATGCTACAAAACAGCAGCACTTGGACTGTATATGGTACATAACAGCAGCACTGGGACTGTATATGTTAATTAACAGCAGCACTGGGACTGTATATGCTACCAAACAGCAGCACTGGGACTGTATATGCTACAAAACAGCAGCACTGAGACTGTATATGCTACAAAACAGCAGCACTGGGACTGTATATGGTACATAACAGCAGCACCGGGACTGTATATGCTACAAAACAGCAGCACTGGGACTGTATATGCTACAAAACAGCAGCACTGGGCCTGTATATGCTACAAAACAGCAGCACTGGGACTGTATATGGTACATAACAGCAGCACCGGGACTGTATATGCTACAAAACAGCAGCACTGGGACTGTATATAGTACAAAACAGCAGCACCGGGACTGTATATGCTACAAAACAGCAGCACTGGGACTGTATATGCTACAAAACAGCAGCACTGGGCCTGTATATGCTACAAAACAGCAGCACTGGGACTGTATATGGTACATAACAGCAGCACCGGGACTGTATATGCTACAAAACAGCAGCACTGGGACTGTATATAGTACAAAACAGCAGCATTTGTACTGTATATGCTGTAAAATAGCAGTACTGGGACTGTATATGCTACAAAACAGCAGCACTGGGACTGTATATGCTATAAACCAGCAGCACTGGGACTGTATCTGCTACAAAACAGCAGCACTGGGGCTGTATATGCTACAAACCAGCAGCACTGGGACTGTATCTGCGACAAAAAAGCAGCACTGGGACTGTATATGCTGTAAAAGAGCAGCACGGGGACTGTATATGATTTAAAACAGCAGCACTGGGACTGTATATGCTATAAACCAGCAGCACTGGGACTGTATATGCTACAAAACAGCAGCACTGGGACTGTATATGCTGTAAAACAGCAGCACTGGGACTGTATATGATTTAAAACAGCAGCACTTGGACTGTATATGATATAAAACAGCAGCACTGGGACTGTATATGCTACAAAATAGCAGCACTGGGACTGTATATGCTACATAACAGCAGCACTTGGACTATATATGCTAAAAAACAGCAGCACTGGGACTGTATATGCTACAAAACAGCAGCACTTGGACTGTATATGCTACAAAACAGCAGCACTGGGACTGTATATGCTACAAAACAGCAGCCCTGGGACTGTATATGCTAAAAAAGAACAGACTGGGACTATATATGCTACAAAACAGCAGCATTTGGACTGTATATGGTACATAACAGCAGCACTGGAACTGTATATGCTACAAAACAGCAGCACTTGGACTGTATATGCTACAAAACAGCAGCACTGGGACTGTATATGCTACAAAACAGCAGCCCTGGGACTGTATATGCTAAAAAAGAACAGACTGGGACTATATATGCTACAAAACAGCAGCATTTGGACTGTATATGGTACATAACAGCAGCACTGGGACTATATATGCTACAAAACAGCAGCACGGGGACTGTTTATGCTACAAAACAGCAGCACTGGGACTGTATATGCTACAAAACAGCAGCACTGGGCCTGTATATGCTACATAACAGCAGAACTGGGACTGTATATGCTAAAAAAGAGCAGCACTGGGACTATATATGCTATAAAACAGCAGCACTGGGACTGTATATGCTAAAAAAGAGCAGCACTGGGACTATATATGCTATAAAACAGCAGCACTGGGACTGTATATGCTATAAAACAGCAGCACTGGGACTATATATGCTACATAACAGCAGAACTGGGACTGTATATGCTAAAAAAGAGCAGCACTGGGACTATATATGCTATAAAACAGCAGCACTGGGACTGTATATGCTATAAAACAGCAGCACTTGGACTGTATATTGTACATAACAGCTGCACTGGGACTATATATGCTACAAAACAGCAGCACTGGGACTGTATATGCTACATAACAGCAGCACTGGGACTGTATATGCTACAAAACAGCAGCACTGGGCCTGTATATGCTACATAACAGCAGCACTGGGCCTGTATATGCTACATAACAGCAGCACTGGAACTGTATATGCTAAAAAAGAGCAGCACTGGGACTATATATGCTATAAAACAGCAGCACTGGGACTGTATATGCTACAAAACAGCAGCACTTGGACTGTATATGGTACATAACAGCAGCACTGGGACTATATATGCTATAAAACAGCAGCGCTGGGACTGTATATGCTATAAAACAGCAGCACTGGGACTATATATGCTACAACACAGCAGCACTGGGACTGTATATGCTACATAACAGCAGCACTGGGACTGTATATGCTACATAACAGCACCACTAGGACTGTATATGCTACAAAACAGCAGCACTGGGACTGTATATGCTACATAACAGAACAGCAGCACTGGGACTATATATGCTACAAAACAGCAGCACTGGGACTGTATATGCTACAAAACAGCAGCACTGGGACTGTTTCAGAAATTTTCTGTCCAAAAATGATGCAGAAAAATGAATCCATGCTCTTGTTACTTACTACTGCAATGCTCTACTTTCCGGCTACCCGGATAAAGCACTAAATAAACTTCAGTTAGTGCTAATACGGCTGCTAGAATCCTGACTAGAACCCAAAAATTTGATCATATTACACCAGTGCTAGCCTCCCTCCACTGGCTTCCTGTTAAGGCAAGAGCTGATTTCAAGGTTTTACTGTTAACCTACAAAGCGTTACATGGGCTTGCTCCTACCTATCTTTCCGAGTTGGTCCTGCCGTACATACCTACACGTACGCTACGGTCACAAGACGCAGGCCTCCTAATTGTCCCTAGAATTTCTAAGCAAACAGCTGGAGGCAGGGCTTTCTCCTATAGATCTCCATTTTTATGAAATCGTCTGCCTACCCATGTGAGAGACGCAGACTCGGTCTCAACCTTTAAGTCTTTATTGAAGACTCATCTCTTCAGTAGGTCCTATGATTGAGTGTAGTCTGGCCCAGGAGTGTGAAGGTGAACGGAAAGGCTCTAGAGCAACGAACCGCCCTTGCTGTCTCTGCCTGGCCGGTTCCCCTCTCTCCACTGGGATTCTCTGCCTCTAACCCTATTACAGGGGCTGAGTCACTGGATTACTGGTGCTCTTTCATGCCGTCCCTAGGAGGGGTGCGTCACTTGAGTGGGTTGAGTCACTGACGTGATCTTCCTGTCTGGGTTGGCGCCCCCCCTTGGGTTGTGCCGTGGCGGAGATCTTTGTGGGCTATACTCGGCCTTGTCTCAGGATGGTAAGTTGGTGGTTGAAGATATACCTCCAGTGGTGTGGGGGCTGTGCCTTGGCAAAGTGGGTGGGATTATATCCTTCCTGTTTGGCCCTGTCCGGGGGTATCATCGGATGGGGCCACAGTTTCTCCTGACCCATCCTGTCTCAGCCTCCAGTATTTATGCTGCATTAGTTTATGTGTCGGGGGGCTAGGGTCAGTTTGTTATATCTGGAGTACTTCTATCTTATCCGGTGTCCTGTGTGAATTTAAGTATGCTCTCTCTAATTCTCTCTGTCTATCTTTCTTTCTCTCTCTCGGAGGACCTGAGCCCTAGGACCATGCCTCAGGACGACCTGACATGATGACTCCTTGCTGTCCCCAGTCCACCTGGCCGTGCTGCTGCTCCAGTTTCAACTGTTCTGCCTGCGGCTATGGAACCCTGACCTGTTCACCGGACGTGCTACCTGTCCCAGACCTGCTGTTTTCAACTCTCTAGAGACCGCAGGAGCGGTAGAGATACTCTTAATGATCAGCTATGAAAAGCCAACTGACATTTACTCCTGAGGTGCTGCACCCTCGACAACTACTGTGATTATTATTATTTGACCCTGCTGGTCATTTATGAACATTTGAACATCTTGGCCATGTTCTGTTATAATCTCCACCCGGCACAGCAAGAAGAGGACTGGCCACCCCTCATAGCCTGGTTCCTCTCTAGGTTTCTTCCTAGGTTTTGGCCTTTCTAGGGAGTTTTTCCTAGCCACCGTGCTTCTACACCTGCATTGCTTGCTGTTTGGGGTTTTAGGCTGGGTTTCTGTACAGCACTTTGAGATATCAGCTGATGTACGAAGGGCTATATAAATACATTTGAATTGATTTTTGATTTGATTTGTATATGCTACAAAACAGCAGCACTGGGACTGTATATGCTACAAAACAGCAGCACTGGGACTGTATATGTTACATAACAGCTGCACTGGGACTGTATATGTTACATAACAGCTGCACTGGGACTGTATATGTTACATAACAGCTGCACTGGGACTGTATATGTTACATAACAGCTGCACTGGGACTGTATATGTTACAAAACAGCAGCACTGGGACTGTATATGCTACAAAACAGCAGCACTGGGACTGTATATGTTACATAACAGCTGCACTGGGACTGTATATGCTACAAAACAGCAGCACTAGGACTGTATATGTTACATAACAGCTGCACTGGGACTGTATATGTTACATAACAGCTGCACTGGGACTGTATATGTTACATAACAGCAGCACTGGGACTGTATATGTTACATAACAGCTGCACTGGGACTGTATATGTTACATAACAGCAGCACTGGGACTGTATATGTTACATAACAGCAGCACTGGGACTGTATATGTTACATAACAGCTGCACTGGGACTGTATATTATATATAACAGCAGCACATCAAGTCAATACAGCACGGACTTTATCCCTGCCGAGTGTTATTAATTTATCCTTCAAACAAGCATGTCTATGTACCTGCACAACATCACAATGAGGAGGAGGGTACTACAGAGAAAAGTATAAATGTCAAACAACTTTCTCAAAGCAATTAATTATTTATTTAAAGACAGTACGCCAACATGACTGTGTGGGTGGAGTACTGCATTTGGCCTCTAGGTGACAGTGTGGTGTCAGTAACATGAAGAGCAGAGAGAAGGCAGGGAGGAGAGGAAAGGATGATTGGAGCGACAGAGAAGTAAAACAGCAAGTGGAGGAAAGGAGGAGCTCACTTTCTCAAACGACTGCCTGGATCTTCTTTCTCTCTCTCTCTCTCCATCTCTCCATCTCTCTCTCTTTCTCCCTGTCTTCTGCTAGCTCCTCTTCCTCCCAGTTCCTCTCCAGAATATATGTCTGTGTGTGTGTGTGTCTGTGTGTATGTCTGTGTGTATGTCTGTGTGTATGTGTGTCTGTGTGTGTATGTCTGTGTGTCTGTGTGTGTATGTCTGTGTGTATGTCTGTGTGTCTGTGTGTATGTCTGTGTGTATGTGTGTCTGTGTGTGTATGTCTGTCTGTGTGTCCGTGTGTGTACCTCTATGTGACTCTGTGTGTCTGTTTGTGTGAGCCCACCAGGTGTGTGTGTGTGTGTGTGTGTGTGTGTGTGTGTGTGTGTGTGTGTGTGTGTGTGTGTGTGTGTGTGTGTGTGTGTGTGTGTGTGTGTGTGTGTGTGTGTGTGTGTGTGTGTGTATGGGTGTGTGTGTGTATATGTGTGCTCGCTCGTTTTTGCTTGCTTGAGTGTGTGTACTGTACATTAGTGTGAGAGACTGTTTGTGTACAAATGTGTCAGAGTGTGTGTGGTCCTCCCCTGGGGCGTGGAGCAGACTACTGGGGCTGGTGCAGGAACAGAGCTGGGATCATGGAGGCAGCACTGCAGGCATCTGCCCCCAGGAAAAAGCACCAGCCCTGCACAGCTGGCACCCCCCCCCACACACACACACACACACACACACACACTCTATGGGAAGTTCATCACTGTAAGCTCATCTCAAACAAATGAACAGCATGATTCATTCTAAGAAAAGGTTGTTTTTCCAAAGAGGCGTGTGTTGTTCTCTATATTGTGAAAGGTAATTATTACACAGTGGTGGAAAACATTTCAGACTACTGCACACTGCCACATACAGCGTTTTTTTGGGGGGGGTGGGGGGCTGTTTTCACTCTTCAAATCATCTTATGAGACAGCTTACATGGTGCTAAAATGTGTTAATCTTTCAACAACATTGCCTTGCTATGGGGAGTTTATTTATGACATGAATTATGTTCAATTTATCATGTAACACCAAGCAACTCAAAAATATACAGCATACATTACATTGCCTTCAATGCATTTACATACAAAATACTCTGGGGGATCAAAGCATGGAATCATTTGACAATTCCACAGCCCCCTATGTTGAAAGACTTGAATTCCCCAAAGACTATGGTAGATATGAAATGTATACATGTCTGCCTGCTCCTTGGATTTATGTAAAAGCAATCTGATTTAGTCAAATCAAATCAAATTGTATTGGTCACATACACATATTTAGCAGTTTGTATTGCAGGTGTAGCAAAATGCTTGTGTGCCTAGCTCCAACAGTGCAGTAGTATGTAACAATTCACAACAATACACACAAATCTAAAAGTAAAAGAATGGAATTAAGAAATATATAAATATTAGGACGAGCAATGTTGGAGTGACAGACTAAAATACAGTAGAATAGAATACAGTATATACATATGAGATGAGTAAAGCAGTATGTAAACATTATTAAAGTGACTAGTGTTCCATTATTAAAGTGGCCAGTGACTCCGTGTCTATGTATATAGGGCAGCAGCCTCTAAGGTGCAGGGTTGAGTAACCGGGTGGTGGCCGGCTCGTGATGGCTATTTAACAGTTTGATGGCCTTGAGATAGAAGCTGTTTTTCAGTCTCTCGGTCCCAGCTTTGATGCACCAGTACTGACCTCACCTTCTGGATGATAGCGGGCTGAACAGGCCGTGGCTCGGGTGGTTGATGTCCTTGATGATCTTTTTGGCCTTCCTGTGACATCGGGTGCTGTAGGTGTTCTGGAGGGTAGGCAGTGTGCCCCTGGTGATGAGTTGGGCAGATCGCACCACCCTCTGGAGAGCCCTGCGGTTGCGGACTGTGCAGTTGCCGTACCAGGCGGTGATACAGCCCGACAGGGTGCTCTCAATTGTGCATCTGTAAAAGTTTTTTGAGGGTCTTATGGGACAAGACAAATTTGTTCAGCCTCCTGAGTTTCAAGAGGCGCTGTTGCTCCTTCTTCACCACACTGTCTGTGTGAGTGGACCATTTCAGATTGTCAGTGATGTGTACACAGAGGAACTTGAAACTTTTCACCTTCTCTACTGCGTTCCTGTCGTTGTGGATAGGGGTGTGCTCCCTCTGCTGTTTCCTGAAATCCATGATCATCTCCTTTGTTTTGTTGACGTTGAAGTAAAGGTTATTCTCCTGCCATCACTCGCCCAGGGCCCTCACATCCTCCCTGTAGGCTGTCTCGTCATTGTTGGTAATCAGGCCTACTACTGTTGTGTCATCTGCAAACATCTGCAAACTGGAGGCGTGCGTGGCCACACAGTCGTTGGTGAACAGGGATTACAGGAGGGTGCTGAGCACGCACCCTTGTGGGGCCCCTGTGTTGAGGATCAGCGAAATGGAGGTGTTGTTTGGGGACGGCCCGTCAGGAAGTCCAGGACCCAGTTGCACATGCAGGGCTCAGACCCAGGGCCCCGAGCTTAATGGTGAGCTTGGAGGGTACTATGGTGTTGAAGGCTGAGCTATAGTCATTGAACAGCATTCTTAGTGTGTGAGAGACTGTGTTTGTGTGTGTGAGCATGTGTGCATGTGCGCGTGTCTCTGAGTAAAGTATTTAAGTAGACCGTGACATTCATAGGACAGAAACAGTGTGAGCACTGATCAGACTACAGCATGTCAACATGTTCCGTTGGGCAGACTGACTGTCCATCAGCACCACACAGAACAGAGAACCAGCCGTAAGAGAGACAAGCCCTCATGTTGGATTACCTCCCCAGCTGAGGAGCCCTGCTCTGGGCCTGGCCGCCAGGCTATACAGGGCCATCTAACAGCACCAGGGCCTGGTCGGCCAGCCGCCCTCTCCGCACCCCCACAGAATAAAAGGACTGGGGGATACAATTAGGATGTTCGGCCGCCACTGTGCAGCTCACCTGTCAGCCACAGTCGGGACGTGACCGGGGTGCAAACTGACGCGTGGGTCATAGCTTCCCCGACAGGAGATCCAGATCAGGACAAATCTCACTAACAAACCCCAGTGCCCTGTCACTCAACACAGGGCCACCTCAGTGACCCCCAGGACCACAGGGCTGGCTAGGGCTCCACGCTCTCCACAGGCAAGGCAGACCACAAACCCTGTCACTGAGCAGACCTGACACGGTCACATGTAGACACACATACACACACCCGCATACAGCAGGACAGGCCTCTCAAGCATTACTTTCCATCATGGAACCAGAAAACAGACTGGTAGAATCTGCAAGGGGAAATGACCTAAAGGCCTGACCTGAAAATGGTACAAAAAGCCGATGATTTTTGCTTCTAAAATAATGGTGTGTGTCAGCGCACCTGGCCATGGGCCACAGGGATGATAGCAAACAAGACAGAAGTAATTGTGAGTGGTTTTGGAATTGTGTTGTGTTTACTGTACACTCAGCTTTCACCACAGGAAGAGAGCACTGCTACAGACACTGTTAGAGTTTAATGTTGCAGTGTTAAATATAGTGCAGAAGATTCCACTAAGAATCCATCTTTGCATTTTACTCTCCAGAAGAAAAAAATGTAATAAAAAAATGATGAAGAATAATGACAAAAGATTAGGCTGATCAGGGCGGGACCAGGGACTGGGCTAATCCAATGGTCCCACTGTGATGTGCTGTTTGAATGTAGCAGGGGGAACGCACTGCTAAATTTACTGACGTTTGCACTAATCCATTTAATTCTCTTTTAAGGGGGAAACTGTTCACATGAGTGAGCGGGATGTTTTAATGTTGATGATTTAAAGACGGAAGGAGTTATGGAGGCGGACAGATCTGTGCGGGCACACACACACACACACACACACACACACACACACACACACACACACACACACACACACACACACACACACACACACACACACACACACACACACACACACACACACACACACACACACAGTCTAGGCTGTAGCTGCTGTAGGTTAGGATGATACCTGCAGATTATCAGCAATATCTCTATCTCTTACTCCTATTCCACAATCTCTCCCAAAAAAATACAGTTACTGTCACACAATTATAAACACTTTAACACAATTAGTGGTTTACATAGTGGGGTAATATTTAGAAACACAACTGCTAACATGGCATTGCCAGTGACTGAGGCCCCCTGGCGAGGGGAGGCGAGGCGGAGGGGCTCATCCCAGCCCATTGTTCTCTATCAGTGGACAAGGCTGATTCGTGTAATTAGCTGTCAGCACAGAGCCCTCAGCAGCTTAGTGCTGTCTGCTCAAATCAAACTAATGAAATGCAATACGCTCAAATGTCCTGGATGCATATCTGTAACAGCCCTCCTCACAGAGACAGGGGGAGACTGAGGAAGATAGGGGAGACCGGGGGAGACCAAGACAGACAGGGGGAAACAAGGGGAGACCAGGGCAGACAGGGGGAGGCAGGGGGAAACCAGGGCAGACAGGGGGAGACCGAGGCAGACAGGGGGAGACAGGGGGAGGCAGGGGGTGACCAGGGCAGACAGGGGGAGACTGAGGAAGATAGGGGAGACCGGGGGAGACCAAGACAGACAGGGGGAAACAAGGGGAGACAGGGGAGACCAGGGCAGACAGGGGGAGGCAGGGGGAAACCAGGGCAGACAGGGGGAGACAGGGGAAGACCGGGCAGACAGGGGGAGGCAGGGGAGGCAGGGTGTGACCAGGGCAGACAGGGGGAGACAGGGGTGGCAGTGGGAGGTACGGGGAGACAGGGGGATGTAGGGGGAAACCAGGGCAGACAGGGGGAGACCGGGGCAGACAGGGGGAGGCAGGGGGAGACCAGGGCAGACAGGGGGAGACAGGGGTGGCAGTGGGAGGTACGGGGAGACAAGGGGAGGTAGGGGGAGACAGGGGGAGGTAGGGGAGACAGGGAGAGGCAGGGGGAGGTAGGGTAGACCTGAGGGATGTAGGGGGAGAACGGGGGAGAACGGGGGAGGTAAGGGGGGTAGGGGAAGGCAGGGAGAGACATGGGGAGGCAGGGGATGCAGGGAAGGCAGGAGCTGCTGCTATGGCCACGGCAGGAGGAAACCTTATCCTCGCCAAACGTAGGATTCAAATCCATGCTCATTAATCTGTTAATTCATAATTTTTTGACAGCCAGTTAATGTGGATGAGGGTGGGTTATTTGGGCAGGACAGGAGGTGTAAGGGAGTGAGAGGGTGATGGGTAAGAGTACCCAAGCAGCATCTCATTCCACACTACAACACTATACAACCTGCCTTGACTACAGGCAACCCATCTCAGCATAGCCACTTCAGTCAGCAAATACATTTACAAAGGAACAAGCGAAATAATGTAAAACATTTGAAAAGAACAGCCTAACCACACCACAATTAATTTCATATTTTGGCTAAATGATACATCCTTACAATTCAGCCCAGTAAACTGGAGAAGAGATGGCTAGTAGCTGCTTGTCTCTGTATCCTTCTCCTTCCCACCACACCACATGTTTTCTGCCTACTTGGTTCCAGAGATGAGTGTGTTGACTAATCCTCTCTCCTCTCCTCTCCTCTCCTCTCCTCTCCTCTCCTCTCCTCTCCTCTCCTCTCCTCTCCTCTCCTCTCCTCTCCTCTCCTCTCCTCTCCTCTCCTCTCCTCTCCTCTCCTCTCCTCTCCTCTCCTCTCCTCTCCTCTCCTCTCCTCTCCTCTCCTCTCTTTTCTTCTCTTCTCTCCTCTTCTCCTCTTCTTTTCTCTTCTCCTCTCCTGTCCTTTCATCTCCTCTCCTTTCTGTGGTGAAGTGTGATCTCCTCCTCTCTCTGTGTGTGGAGCCCTGAGGGCATTAAAACCAGGCAGGGTGTAGTGTAGTGGTTGGCGTGCGGGGCCTGCGGGGCGTACGGGCTGCTCTGGGCTCCGCTGGGACGTGCTCAGATGGGCCGTTGCGCTCCGGGACAGGGCCCCAGGCAGTCCACAACACCGCCAGCCTCGCCATGTGTGAACACTTGTTCTCTTCAGTTAAAACAGCCAAATGAATATTCAAATCATATCTGTTAATGACATATCTACGCCATGCATGCATGAAATCAAACTAGGGGGTCATCTCCCCAGCTACAAGCAGCTAAGGGTGTGGAGATGAGATGGGTGAGAGACACATTAGCTCATGACCTAATAATGAGTTAATGCATATTCAATATAAAAATATATGGTTACAAAATGAGCGCTTGCAAATGTATGCAAATCTCTTGAAAAATAGGTAATAAATAATACAAACTGTATGTAACAGACTTCAAAAGCTTTCTTTATAAACCTGTAGTCTGTATAGACTGAGTGCACAGAACATTAGGAATACATGCCTTTTCCATGACAGATTGACAGACTGACCAGGTGAATCCTGGTGAAAGCTATGATGCCTGATTTAGGTCACTTGTTAAATCCACTTCAATCAGTGTAGATGAAGGGAAGGAGACAGCTTAAAGAACAATAGGAACACCTTCCTCTGTGGCATACATACACAATCCATGTCTCAATTGTATCAAGGCTTAAAAATATTTGTTCAAGCTGTTTCCTACCCTTCATCTGAAGTGAATTTAACAAGTGACATCAGTAAGGGATCATAGCTTTCACCTGGATTCACCTGGTCAGTCTGTCATGGAAAGAGCAGGTGTTCGTAATGTTTTGTACACTCTGTGTATATTGTTTATTTGTATGTGTTGGGCTTTAGCTGAGATTATTTTAGTAATTTTTTCCAGACTTCAAACAAGACAATTATATAGAAACATACAGAAACCTGCAAACTTGTCAACATTTGGGCCATGCCTGGTTCTGGCCTAACTGAAGATTGTCTGAAGGGACATTTAGCCTGAGGATGCCTCTACAACCTGGCTTGTTTGGAGCTTGTTTACTGTGTGTATACTGAATGCTGCCATATCTGAGGTGGATTTGAGAGAAGACTGAGGCCTGTCTGCTGTGGTGTCTTAGTGTGTGTGACATGCATCCTGCTTTCATTACACACAGTCACACAATACTGGCAGGGGCACGCCTGGCTTGACAAGCCGTCTCAGTCCACCACTCCCTCAGTGTGTGTGTGTGTGTGTGTGTGTGTGTGTGCGTGCGTGCGTGCGTGCGTGCGTGCGTGCGTGCGTGCGTGCGTGCGTGCGTGCGTGCGTGTATGGCATGCAAGACCGACAGCATCTGTGGAATGGGGGGGGAGGGAAACATGAAAGCTGTTCATTTGAACCTGGCCATGTTCAGGTATCAACCATGCAGCTCAGGTAAGGCAGGTTTTAAATGCACCTCATTACTCAGAAGCTGTGGAAGTGGAAGAGGAGCCATTTAATGTGTGAAGCTGGCAGCTGGACCACCTGGCCACACATTAAACACTAAAGCCTGCTGTCCCTAATGGCTGCAGGTTACATCATTACCTTAACAAATCGCTGAGGAGTCACAGCCAGGACGGCTGCCAGGGACACAGAGATAGTGGCTAGAAGGAGAGTCACAGTGGATGGAGAGAGTCAGAGAGGGTAGAGAGAATCAGAGAGGGTAGAGAGAGTCAGAGAGTGTAGAGAGAGTCGCAGTGGCTGGAGTCAAAAAAGTCATAGTGGCAGTCTGTGTGTGTGTGTGTGTGTGTGTGTGTGTGTGTGTGTGTGTGTGTGTGTGTGTGTGTGTGTGTGTGTGTGTGTGTGTGTGTGTGTGTGTGTGTGTGTGTGTGTGTGTGTGTGTGTGTGTGTGTGTGTGTGTGTGTGTGTGTGTGTGTTTGCTTGCTTGCTTGCGTGTGCATGAGCATGTGTGCCTTATGTGTGTGAGTGTAAGAGAGGGTACTTCCTTATATGTGTCCGACCATATCTGAGCAGCCCTGGGTGGAGTGGTGCCTATCCCCAGCCCTGGGTGGGGTGGTGCCTATCCCCAGTCCTGGGTGGAGTGGTGCCTATCCCCAGCCCTGGGTGGAGTGGTGCCTATCCCCAGTCCTGGGTGGAGTGGTGCCTATCCCCAGTCCTGGGTGGAGTGGTGCCTATCCCCCGTCCTGGGTGGAGTGGTGCCTATCCCCGTCCTGGGTGGAGTGGTGCCTATCCCCAGTCCTGGGTGGAGTGGTGCCTATCCCCGTCCTGGGTGGAGTGGTGCCTATCTCCAGTCCTGGGTGGAGTGGTGCCTATCCCCGTCCTGGGTGGAGTGGTGCCTATCCCCAGTCCTGGGTGGAGTGGTGCCTATCCCTAGTCTCCAGACATTCCTTCTGGGTCAAACTAATTGGTGTGGCAGCATTGAGACTTTTCTCTGATAATGACCACAAGCTCTCTGCCTGTTCGTGCATGATTGCCCCTGCACTACCGACTGACTTCCAAGCGGCCCCCTCTATGTAGCGACCACTACGCCCCAACCCCCTATGCGAACATACACAGGCCAATGATGGGGCAGACAATGGGGATTGTGGTAGGAGGTATGGGGGGGCGCAGTGATGGTGATGGGGATGGTGGTAGGAGGTAAAGAAAAAATAAAATGTTATTCGTCACATGAAACGATTACAACAGGTGTAGACCTTATCGTGAAATGTTTACTTACAATCTCTTAACCAACAATGCAGTTTAAAAAAAAGAGTTAACAAAATATTTTCTAAATAAACTAAAGTTTAAAAAAAAGTAACACAATAAATAACAATAACGAGGCTATATACAGAGGGTACCACGGTACCGAGTCAATGTGTGGGGGTACAGGTTAGTCGAGGTAATTGAGGTAATATGTACATGTAGGTAGAGGTAAAGTGACAATGCATAGATACTAAACAGCAAGTAGCAGCAGCGTAAAAAAGGGGGGTCATTGCAAATAGTCCAAGTAGCCATTTGATTAACTGTTCAGCAGTCTCATGGCTTGGGGGTAGAAGCTGTTAAGGAGCCTTTTGGACCGAGACTTGGCACTCTGGTACCGCTTACAATTCGGTAGCAGAGAGAACAGTCTATGACTAGGGTTGCTGGAGTCTTTGACTACTTCCTCTGACACTGCCTGGTATAGAATAGGAATAGGTGTTGTCGTGCCCTCTTCAAGACTGTCTTGGTGTATTTGGACCATGATAACTTGTTGTTGATGTGGACACCAAGGAACGTGAAGCTCTCAATCTGCTCCACTACAGCCCTGTCAATGTCAACCGTGGCATCAACTGTGTTTGGGCCTCCTTTTCCTGTAGTCCACAATCATCTCCTTTGTCTTGATCACATTGAGGGGGAGGTTGTTGTCCTGGCACCACACTGCCAGGTCTCTGATCTCCTCCCTGTAGGCTGTCTCATCATTGTCGGTGATCAGTCCTACCACCATTGTGTCATCAGCAAATTTAATGATGGTGTTGGAGTCGTGCTTGGCCACACAGTCGTGGGTGAACAGGGACTACGGGAGGGGACTAAGCACGCAACCCTGAGGGGCCCCCGTGTTGAGGATCAGCATGGCAGATGTGTTGTTGCCTACCCTTACCACCCGGGGGCAGCCCGTCAAGAAGTCCAGGATCCAGTTTAGTCCCAGGGTCCTTAGCTTAGTGATGAGCTTTGAGTGCACGATGGTGTTGAACGCTGAGCTGTAGTCAAAGAACAGGATTCTTACAGTATGTAGGTGTCCAGGTGGGAAAGGGCAATGTGGAGTGCAATAGAGATTGCGCCATCTGTTAATCTGTTGGGGCGATATATGAATTGGAGTGGGTCTAGGGTTTCTGGGATGATCGTGTTGATGTGAGCCATGACCAGCTTTTCAAAGCACTTCATGGCTACAGACATGAGTGCTACGGGTCGGTAGTCATTTAGGCAGGTTACCTTGGCATACTTGGGCACAGGGACTATGAAATGAAACAAGTAGGTATTACAGACTCGGTCAGAGAAAGTTTAAAATGTCAGTGAAGACATTTGCCAGTTGGTCAGCGCATGCTCTGAGTACACATCCTGCTAATCCATCTGGACCTGCGGCCTTGTGAATGTTGACCTGTTTAAAGGTCTTACTCACATCGGCTACAGAGAGCGTGATCACAAAATTGCCCGGAACAGCTGGTGCTCTCATGCATGCCTCAGTGTTGCTTGCCTCGAAGCGTGCATATAAGTCATTTAGCTAGTCTGGTATGCTTGTGTCACTGGCAGCTCGCGTCTGGGCTTCCCTTTGACATCCGTAATAGTTTTTTAACCCTGCCTCATCCGATGAGTGTCAGAGCCGGTGTAGTAGGATTTAATCTTAGTCCTGTATGGACGCTTTACCTGTTTGATGGTTCGTCTGAAGATATAGCGGGATTTCTATTAAGAGTACTGGTTAGTGTCCCACTCCTTGAAAGCGGCAGCTCTACCTTTTAGCTCAGTGGGGATGTTTCCTGGAATCCATGGCTTCTGGTTGGGATTACCCAAACTCAGTAACATAATCTGATTACATTGTTACTTTTAGATAACTTTCCCCTTAAGAGGCATAAAGGTTATACAGGGGGTACTGGCATTCTGTATAGTTTAGTCTGAAGTGTACAAGTTATTCTGTATAGTTTAGTCAGTCTGAAGTTTACATAGACCTTAGCCAAATACATTTACACTCAGTTTATCACAATTCCTGACATTTAACGCTAGTAAAAATTCTCTGTCTTAGGTCAGTTAGGATCACCACTTCATTTTAAGAATGTTAAATGTCAGAATAACAGTAGAGAGTGATTGATTTCAGCTATTATTTCTTTCATCACATTCCCAGTGGGTCAGAAGTTTACATACACTCAATTAGTATTTGGTAGCATTGCCTTTAAAGTGTTTAACTTGGTTCAAACGTTTCGGGAAGCCTTCCACAAGCTTCCCACAATAAATTGGGTGAATTTTGGCCCATTCCTCCTTACAGAGCTGGTGTAACTGAGTCAGGTGTGTAGGCCTCCTTGCTCACACACGCTTTTTCAGTTCTGCCGACACATTTTCTATAGGATTGAGGTCAGGGCTTTGTGGTGGCCACTCCAATACCTTGACTTTGTTGTCCTTAAGCCATTTTGCCACAAATTGGAAGTATGCTTGGGGTCTATGTCCATTTGGAAGACCCATTTGCGACCAAGCTTTAACTTCCTGACTGATGTCTTGAGATGTTGCTTCAACATATCCACATAATTTTCCTGCCTCATGACTCCATCAATTTTGTGAAGTGCACCAGTCCCTCCTGCAGCAAAGCACCCCCACAACATGATGCTGCCACCCCTGTGCTTCATGGTTGGGATGGTGTTCTTCGACTTGGAAGCCTTCCCCTTTCTCCTCCAAACATAACAATGGTCATTATGGCCAAACAGTTCTATTTTTGTTTTATCAGACCAGAGGACATTTCTCCAAAAAGTACAATCTTTGTCCCCATGTGCAGTTGAAAACCGTAGTCTGGCTTTTTTATGTTGGTTTTGGAGCAGTGGCTTCTTCCTTATTGAGCTGCCTTTCAGGTTATGTCGATATAGGACTCATTTTACTGTGGATATAGATACTTTTGTACCTGTTTCCTCCAGCATCTTCACAAGGTCCTTCGCTATTGTTCTTGGATTCATTTGCACAATTTTGCACCAAAGTACGTTCATCTCTAGGAGACAGAACGCGTCCCCTTCCTGAGTGGTATGACGGCTGTGTGGTCCCATGGTGTTTATACTTGCGTACTATTGTTTGTACAGATGAACGTGGTACCTTCAGGCGTTTAGAAATTGCTCCCAAGGATGAATCAGACTTGTGGAGGTCTACAATCTTTTTTCTGAGGTCTTGGCTGATTTCTTTTGATTTTCCCATGATGTCAAGCAAAGAGGCACTGAGTTTGAAGGTAGGCCTTGAAATACATCCACAGGTACACCTCCAATTGACTCAAATTATGTCAATTAGCCTATCAGAAGCTTCTAAAGCCATGACATAATTTTCTGGAATTTTACAAGCTGTTTAAAGGCACAGTCAACTTAGTGTATGTAAACTTCTGACCCACTGGAATTGAGATACAGTGAATTATAAGTGGAATAATCTGTCTGTAAACAATAGTTGGAAAAAATACTTGTGTCATGTACAAAGTAGATGTCCTAACCGACTTGCCAAAACTATAGTTTGTTAACTTCTTGCGACTATAGGGGGTGCTGTTTCAAATTAGCATAATTGTCTCTACAGATGAAACGGCTTCCTACTCAATTCTTGATCGTACAATATGCATATTATTACTATTATTGGATAGAAAACAGTCTCTAGTTTCTATAGGCGTTGGAATTTTGTCTCTGAGTGGAACAGAACTCATTCTACAGCAATTTCCCTGACATGGAGTCAGATTTCACACATTTTGGCCCCTGATCTGGAGTCAGTTTAAAGGCCACTGTTATTGCTATGAGGATACGGACACTGCTTACGTCTTCCCCTGGATGCCTTTACGTGATGACGCTTTGAACGGTATCGATTGCGCAATCACAGCCACTATAAATGGAAAAAACCTGTAGGTAGGAACTCTTTTCCAGATGCACCGGGCGCGCGGTGGACACCGACCTGCACTTTTTCCAAGCATTAGTGTAGGCAGTAATATTTCTCCGGTCATGTTTCTACTCGTTATAGGAGTTAAAAACATCATAAGGTAGTTAATTTGAACCGTTGTATAGCAATTTATATCCTTTTAGTGCGATTTTGAGGCATTGCTTTGTTGTGCACTTTGAAGCGCTGGGCACGTTTGGGGGTCCCGGTCGTACGTTAGTGGGCATTTCGACGGACAAGTGGACATCTTTCGACCAAAAGAAGATTAGACCCAAGAAAGGATTCTTTGCCCAAGATTCTGATGGAAGAACAGCTCACAGTAAGAACAATTTATGATGATAAATCGTGTTTCTGTCGAAAAATGTTACACGCTTACGCCGCCATTTTGTTTTGTATAGCTTCGCTCGGCGCAACCTGTATTGAAAAGTAAGGATAATTTAAAAAATGTAAATCAGCGATTGCATTAAGAACTAGTTTGTCTTTCGATTCCTGTCAACCCTGTATTTTTTAGTCAAGTATATGATTAGCTTTTGATTAAACTAGATCACTCAAAGATGGCGACCGACATTTCCAGGCTTGTTTTGCTACTATTTTCATTGTATAACCACGGTTTTTTATGGCTAAATATGCACATTTTCGAACAAACTGTATATGTATGTTGTAATATGATGTTACAGGAGTGTCATCTGAAGAATTCTGAGAAGGTTAGTGAAAAAATTAATATATTTTGGCGATGATACGATATCGCTCTCTTTGGCTAGAATCAGTGCTCGGGTAACGTTTGCGTATGTGGTATGCTAATATAACGATTTATTGTGTTTTCGCCGTAAAACACTTAGAAAATCTGAAATGTTGTCTGAATTCACAAGATCTGTGTCTTTCCATTGCTATGTGCTGTGTATTTTTAAGAAATGTTTTATGATGAGTAAATTGGTAATACACGTTGCTGTCTGTCACTCACAAAAGCTTGGATTGCTTTCGCTGCAAAGCATATTTTCAAAATCTGACACGATAGGTGGATTAACAACAAGCTAAGCTGTGTTTTGGTATATTTCACTTGTGATTGCATGATTATAAATATTTGTAGTAATATTTTGCGCCCTGCAATTCAGCGGTTGTTTAGGAAAATGATCCCGCTAAAGGGATCTGTAGCGCAGAGAAGTTAACAAGAAATTTGTGGAGTTTTTGAAAAACGAGTTTTAATGACTCCAACATAAGTGTATGTAAACTTACGACTTCAACTGTACATTACCAGTCAAATGTTTGGACACACCTACTCAATCAAAGGTTTTTCTTTATTTTTACTATTTTCTACATTGTAGAATAATTGTGAAAACATCAAAACTATCAAATAACACATATGGAATCATGTTGTAACCAAAAAAGTGTTAAACAAATAAAAAATTATTTTATATTTGAGATTCTTCAAAGTAGCCACCCTTTGCCTTGATGACAACTTTGCACACTCTTGGTATTCTCTCAACCAGCTTCAACTGGAAACCTTTTCCAACAGTCTTGAAGGAGTTCCCACATATGCTGAGCACTTGTTGGCTGCTTTTCCTTTTCCTGAAATGGGTTCAGGTCAGGTGATTGTGGAGGCCAGGTCATCTGATGCAGCATTCCATCACTCTCCTTCTTGGTCAAATAGCCCTTACACAGCTTGGAGGTGTGTTGGGTCATTGTCATGCTGAAAAAAAATGATAGTCCCACTAAGCCCAAACCAGATGGAATGGCGTATCACTGCAGAATGCTGTGGTAGCCATGCTGGTTATGTGTACCTTGAATTCTAAATACATCTCTGAAAGTGTCACCAGCAAAGCACACACACACCAACACACCTCCTCTTCCATGCTTCACGGTAGGAACCACACATGCAGAGATCATCCGGTCACCTACTCTGCGTCACACAAAGACATGCTGGTGGAACCAAAAATCTCAAATTTGGACTCATCAGGCCAAAGGACAGATTTCCACCGGTCTAATGTCCATTGCTCGTGTTTCTTAGTGCAAGCAAGTCTCTTCTTCTAATTGGTGTCCTTTAGTAGTGGTTTCTTTGCAGCAATTCGACCATGAAGGCCTGATTCATGCAGTCTCCTCTGAACAGTTCATGTTGAGATGTGTCTGTTACTTGAACTCTGTGAAGCATTTATTTGGGCAATCTGAGGTGCAGTTAACTCTGATGAACTTATCCTGTGCAGCAGAGGTAACTCTGGTTCTTCCTTTCCTGTGGCGGTCCTCATGAGAGCCAGTTTCATCATAGCGCTTGACGGTTTTTACGACTGCACTTGAAGAAACTTTCATTCTTGAAATGTTCCACATTGACTGACCTTCATGTCATAAAGTAATGATGGACTGTTGTTTCTCTTTGCTTATTTGAGCTCTTCTTGCCGTAATATGGACTTGGTATTTTAGCAAATATACCACCCCAACCTTGTCACAACACAACTGAATGGCATGCATTCCAGTTGACTACCTCATGAAGCTGGTTGAAAGAATGATCATGAGTGTGTGAAGCTGTCATCAAGGCAAAGGGTGGCTGCTTTGAATAATCTCAAATATAAAATAGATTTAGATTTGTTTAGATCTTTTATTATGTTTTACTACATGATTCCATATGTGTTATTTCATATTTATTTCATGTAGAAAATAGTAAAAATAACAAAAAACCCTTGAATGAGTCCTGTAGGTGTGTCCAAACGTTTGACTGGTACTCTATATGTCAGAGGAAGGCCCTAAAAATTGTCCCGGCACCCTAGTCATTGACTTCTCTCTGCTACGCAAGGCAAGCGATACCGGAGCGCCAAGTCTAGGCCCAAGATGCTTCTAAACAGCTTCTACCCACAAGCTATAAGACTCCTGAACATCAAATCAAATGGCTACCCAGACTATTTGCATTCCCCCCCCTTCTACGCTGCTGCTTCTCTCTGTTTATTATCTATGCATAGTCACTTTAATAACTCTACCTACATACAGTATGTAACGTCACGTAACAGATAACAGTTACCATTTTTTGTAATCCGTTACTCCCCAAACTTGTGCACATGTGACATGCTGGTAGAAATGAGGTAAAAAGGATTTAAGTTTTGATTAAAACGGTCACTAGGAGCACCGCCTCTGGATGAGCATGTTCTTATTACGCGAGACGACGTGGTATCGAGAATCCTCATGACCAAGAGTAGTGTGTGACTCCTTGCCTGGATGCCTGATGAAGACCTGAGGGTCAAAATGTTGTTAATAAATATCACCTGGGAGCAGGAGCAGCAGTGTGCAGGGTTTCCCTTTCTGTTTAACCCTTGTCTGTGCCACATAGTTTAGGTCGCGCACCATTACATTGGCAAGACAAAAAACTACAGGAAGCACAGTTGTTTAATGTGAGAGGCTCAGCGATGTTTGGATTTTGAATGTTGTGTAGTGTACGCCCGACATAAGACTGCAAGAGGGCTGAAGGCAGTAATCCAGTCAGATTGTCTGATGCCTGGTGGGGTCTCTGACTCTGTTACTGTGCTCCCATATCGAAACAGACAGCAAACACACATACTTTTAAATCCCACGTGCCTTTTCTTTAACACCATTGTGCGAGTCAGCTAAGTGTATGCACCTGGTTCAGGAAGTATATTTTGGCCTGCTGATTTACATGGAAGTCAAGCTTTTGTGGTACGTGGTGCTGAAAAGTCAGGGAGCAGGGAGGCATGTGAGATATGCAGGAGTTCAAAGGCACTGTGGGGGGGGGGGAGAGAGAGAGAGAGAGAGAGAGAGAGAGAGAGAGAGAGAGAGAGAGAGAGAGAGAGAGAGAGAGGATGAGGATGGTATAGGCAGGAGAGAGGGACACAGGAAGCCCAGAGAGAAGGGTCATCTCTTTGGGGCTGCAGAAAGTAAGAACAGGCTGGGAGGAGGGTGGAGGTGCGGAGGGGTGGATAGACGGGGGCTTCTTTAGGGATCGCGAGTGTCAGGATCCTCTCTGTAGCAACTTTACACCAGCAGGCCTCTGAAGTGTCAACATCACAGCTCACCACAGAAACACCTACTTTATCTATCCCATATGTGACTGTGAAAGAGAGCTGAGTACTGCAACCGAGCTCCCAAACTGTGGGCCGGCCTTCTGTCTGACTGTCTGTTTGTCTGTCCTCTCAGGCCTGCCTCAGCCCCCGGCTCTCACACACTCCTAATGGACAGCAACCATTTTCAACAGGGTCATTAGGACACACATCAAACACTTCATCTGACCAATACTGCCTCCAAACAATAACTCTCTCTCACCTTCCTCACTGGCCAGAGAGAGAGAGAGAGAGAGAGAGAGAGAGAGAGAGAGAGAGAGAGAGAGAGAGAGAGAGAGAGAGAGAGAGAGAGAGAGAGAGAGAGAGAGAGAGAGAGAGAGAGAGAGAGAGAGAGAGAGA
The DNA here is from genome assembly GCF_016432855.1 of Salvelinus namaycush. NCBI lineage: Eukaryota > Metazoa > Chordata > Actinopteri > Salmoniformes > Salmonidae > Salvelinus > Salvelinus namaycush. The sequence continues at coordinate 13,034,704 of NC_052307.1, forward strand.
GAGAGAGAGAGAGAGAGAGAGAGAGAGAGAGAGAGAGAGAGAGAGAGAGAGAGAGAGAGAGAGAGAGAGTTGCCCAAATGCCACTAAACCCCACCTGAAACATAACAACAAATCAAATCAATCCAGGATCGCGTGATAAAAGTAGAAGGGCGAGGAGGTGAGTGGAGCGAGGCGGAATTGAATAATGAAAGAGGGGAAGTCTCTTAAAGCTTTATGACATTCCTGTGTCTGCGTGGGCGGACATGGGGTGGGGGTGGGAGCGGGGGGCATCCAGGGTGGAGTGGCCTCTGATGTTCCACAGTGATCCCACAACCCCGCTTTCATTAGTGGCCAGGCCCATAAAAGGGCACCCAGAACATAGCACCTGATGGCAGCTCGCCCAGCACCAGCCCCTGCTCCAGCCCCATCCTCTGCCCCAACACACCCCCATCCTTTGCCCCAGCCCCACCCCTATCCTCTGCCCCAGCCCCAACCTCTGCTCCATCCTCTGCTCTAGCCCCAGCCCCAAACTCTGCTCCATCCTCTGCTCTAGCCCCAGCCCCAACCTCTGCTCCATCCTCTGCTTTATCCCCAGCACCATCCTCTGTCCCAGCCCCAGCCCCAACCTCTTCCCCAGCCCCGTCCTCTGCTCCATCCTCTGCTCTAGCCCCAGCCCCATCTCCATCCTCTTCCCCAGCCCCGTCCTCTGCTCCATCCTCTGCTCTAGCCCCAGCCCATCCCCATCCCCATCCTCTGCCCCAGGCCCATCCTCTGCCCAAGCCCCATCCTCTGCTCCATCCTTTGCTTTATCACCAGCCCATCCTCTGTCCCAGCCCCATACCCTGCCCCATCCTCTGCCCCAGCCCCATCCTCTTCCCCAGCATCCTCTGCTCCATCCTCTGCTTTATCCCCAGCCCCATCCTCTGCTCCAGCCCCATCCTCTGCTCCATCCTCTGCTCTTGCCCCATCCCCAGCCCCATCCTCTGCCCCATTCCCAGCAACATCCTCTGCTCCAGCCTAAGCCCCATCCCCATCCTCTACTCCATCCTCTGCTCTAGCCTCAGCCCCATCCTCTGCCCCAGCCCCATCCTCTGCTCTAGCCCCAGCCCCAAACTCTGCTCCATCCTCTGCTCTAGCCCCAGCCCCAACCTCTGCTCCATCCTCTGCTTTATCCCCAGCACCATCCTCTGTCCCAGCCCCAGCCCCAACCTCTTCCCCAGCCCCGTCCTCTGCTCCATCCTCTGCTCTAGCCCCAGCCCCATCTCCATCCTCTTCCCCAGCCCCGTCCTCTGCTCCATCCTCTGCTCTAGCCCCAGCCCATCCCCATCCCCATCCTCTGCCCCAGGCCCATCCTCTGCCCAAGCCCCATCCTCTGCTCCATCCTTTGCTTTATCACCAGCCCATCCTCTGTCCCAGCCCCATACCCTGCCCCATCCTCTGCCCCAGCCCCATCCTCTTCCCCAGCATCCTCTGCTCCATCCTCTGCTTTATCCCCAGCCCCATCCTCTGCTCCAGCCCCATCCTCTGCTCCATCCTCTGCTCTTGCCCCATCCCCAGCCCCATCCTCTGCCCCATTCCCAGCAACATCCTCTGCTCCAGCCTAAGCCCCATCCCCATCCTCTACTCCATCCTCTGCTCTAGCCTCAGCCCCATCCTCTGCCCCAGCCCCATCCTCTGCCCCAGCCCCAGCCCCATCCTCTGCTCCATCCTCTGCTTTTTCCCCAGCCCCATCCTCTGTCCCAGGCCTAGCGCCATCCCCGGCCTCTTCCCCAGCCCCATCCCCATCCTCTTCCCCAGCCCGATCCTCTGCCCCAACCCCATCCTCTGCTCCATCCTCTGATTTATCCCCAGCCCCATCCTTGGTCCCAGCCCTAGCCCCATCCCCTGCGCCATCCTCTGCTCTATCCCCAGCCCCATCCTCGCCTAGCCCCATCCTCTGCTCTATCCCCAGCCCCATCCTCTGCCCCAGCCCCATCCTCTGCTCTAGCCCCATCCCCATCCTCTGCCCCAATTTTCATCCTCTTTCCCAGCCCCATCCTCTGCCCCACCCCCAGCCCCATCCTCTATTCCTAGCCCCATCCTCTGCTCTATCCCCAGCCCCATCCTCTGCCCCAGCCCCATCCGCTGCTCTAGCCCCAGCCCCATCCCCATCCTCTGCCCCAATTCTCATCCTCTTTCCCAGCCCCATCCTCTGCCCCATCCTCTGCCCCATCCTCAGCCACAGCCCAAGCCCCAGCCCCATCCTCTACTCCATCCTCTGCTCTAGCCCCAGCCCCATCCCCATCCTCTTCCCCAGCCCCATCCTCTGCTCTAGCCCCAGCCCCATCCCCATCCTCTTCCCCAGCCCCATCCTCTGCCCCAGCACCATCCTCTGCCCCAGCACCATCCTCTGCCCCATCCTCTACCCCAGCCCCATCCCCATCCTCTTCCTCAGCACCATCCTCTGCCCCAGCACCATCCCCTGCTCTAGCCCCAGCCCCAGCCCCAGCCCCATCCTCTACCCCAGCCCCATCCTCTGCCTCAGCCTCATCCTCTTCCCCAACCCCAACCCCATCCTCTTCCCTAACCCCAGCCCCATCCTCTGCCCCAGCCCCATCACCATCCTCTTCTCCAACCTCTGCTCTAGCCTGAGTCTTAGCCTCCGCCGACCAGGCCTCTAAGCCCCTCTTACTGCCTCCTGCCTCCAAAGTGCCGCTGCCCCATATAACATCTGGTGAGTGGTGACACAAGACCTTGACTGTTTCAGCCCAGCCAGCCTCACTCATAAACAGGCTCTGGTCTAATGCAAGACAGAGGTGCCAGGCCAGCGCTGGCTTGTGTCTGAGTACATGGGGACAGTGTTGACTCAGTCTCTATTTCCGAAAGGAAGAAATAACTGAGGGCTGGAATACAGAAAGGGGGTGTGGGTGCTTGTTAACTCAGATCAGAGAAATCATCAAATAAATCGAACATCAAACAGGGTAAAGGACACAGCGAAGGCCTTATTACAGGTAACACTTAATGAGCCTATATATGTGGTCCAATGACAGAAGAGACCTTTACAGGTACCGCAGCAGGAGTCACTGGTATCCTGTTAACAGCATGGTACTGCTCCCTCTAAGCTTCCCATTGTCAGTGCTCTCATCAAAACAATAATCCTGGGCTCTCTAAAACCAAACAATACATTGGAAGGAGAAATTGAACATTTTACCAAACAAAAAATGAATCAAAGAGAGATCTCCCCCTGATGTCTATATTTAATTTAGAGCCGGGCAGTCAGGTAGCTGAGACACTGCTGGATCAAAGGTTAGCCCTGGCTGCTGCAGCTCCCAGACACTTAGCACCTTTTCACTGGCTTTGATCTGATCATTAAGAGGCTACTTCAGGAGCAGGTGGCACAGATACGCTGCTAAACCAACAGAGAGAGACGCACAAAGCAAAACGTTCCCCTGAATACCGCAGGAAACACAGCACTCAGAGGGGAGAGATGTCACAGAGAGGGAGTAGACCCCAGCCTGAGTACAGCTATAACATAAGGGAAGTGTAAAAAGCAGTGGCCACTCTGCTAAATGACGGAGCCAAGATGAAAGTCATAATGGGGTCTGAAAAGAGACGACTGATGCAGGATGTTGACCGCTGAGAGCCACAGCCTATATAGAAAAACAAGCTCCGCAATTACTAGTATACAGTACATAGAAAGGTATGAATGGGGGTGCTCTCTCTGTCCATTACTGTATGTGGAGTTGAATGGTGTGGTGCTCTGTGGATGTTGAGAGAAGAGAGAGAATGGGATCCTGTTGTTTTGTTTACGGGTGGAAGATCTGGGTGTAGAGGAGTAGAGGGGGGAGAAGAGGGGTAGAGAGGGGTAAAGGGGAAGAGAGGGAGAAGAGGGGTAGAGGAGGAAGAAGAGGGGTAGAGGGGGGAGTAGAGGGGTAGAGGGCTAGAGGGGGAAGAAGCGGGGTAGAAGGGTGGAGGGGGGAGAAGAGGGGTAGAGGGGTGGAGGGGGGAGAAGAGGTGGGGAGTAGAGGGGTAGAGGTTCTAGAGGTGGGGAGTCGAGGGGTAGAGGTTCTAGAGGTGGGGTGTCGAGGGGTAGAGGTTCTAGAGGTGGGGAGTCGAGGGGTAGAGGTTCTAGAGGTGGGGTGTCGAGGGGTAGAGGTTCTAGAGGTGGGGAGTCGAGGGGTAGAGGTTCTAGAGGTGGGGAGTCGAGGGGTAGAGGTTCTAGAGGTGGGGTGTCGAGGGGTAGAGGTTCTAGAGGTGGGGAGTCGAGGGGTAGAGGTTCTAGAGGTGGGGAGTCGAGGGGTAGAGGTTCTAGAGGTGGGGAGTCGAGGGGTAGAGGGGAGGTGGAGACCAGACCATTAGGCAGACTTTGAAGATGACACTGACAGAAAGACAACACATAAAAGCACCAGAGGAGGTGGTGACTTTCCTCAGGGCCACAGGAAACATGATCTACATCTCTTTACTGTCACACATCATTCCTGCTTAATGGTCTATTCTGATCTAAATATCTACACTGTTTACAGTAGAGCACCAGATCAGTTCAATATAACTGATCTCTAGTTCAATATAACTGATCTGGTTCTATCAGTTAGATTGCCTATTAGAGCACACACACACACGCATGCACACACACAGATCCTTGGGCCTTCTTGGCCGGGCCCCTGTAGGAGGACACTGAGTCATCCCAGTGGAAGTCCTTTGGTGTGTCCACTTTCACAACCACAATGCATAGCCTGCCTACCAGCCTACAGCCTGTCCTCCAGAGATCAATGAGCCAATGTGATTCTGATTACAGGGTTAGGGTTAGGGCGGAGTCTCCTATCTGACTCCATCACTGGCCAGAGGAGCAGGGAGGACATGGGCGGAACTCGATCTGTCTGACGCCCTTTGAAGTGGGTTTATGGGGGACAGCGGCGCAATGCAGCGTGCCATGACAAACGAGGTGATGAGAGGGGAGGAGAGGAGGAGGAGAGGAGGGGGGAGGAGGAGAGAAGGGGGGAGGAAAAGAGAAGGGGGGATAAAGAGAGAAGGGGGGAGGAAGAGAGGAGGGGGGGAGGAAGAGAGGAGGGGGGGAGAGGAGGAGGATAGAAGGGGGGAAGAGGAGGAGAGAAGGGGGGAAGAGGAGGAGAGAAGGGGGGAATGAGGAGGAGAGGAGAAGGAGGAGGAGGAGGAGGAGAGAAGGGAGGAGGGAAAAGAGCGCGGGCATCAGCGACAGCTACTGGACTTCCAGACGGAGATGCTTCATAAATCATTGGAGTGGCCTTTCCCCTCTCAGCAGGGGCTCACCCAGCAGTTAGACAGCAGAGGTGTACACACACTCATCCCCAGGCTGACCATCACCACTAATACACCCAACTACTGGGGATCTTCAGCTAGCTGCTATACTCACACAAGGTTCTATCTAGAACCTAAAAGGGTTCTTTGGGTGGTCCCCATAGGAGACCACAGACCATAGGGTTCCATGTAAACCGCTTTACACAGAGGGTTCTGCATGGAACCCAAAAGTGTTCTACCTGGAACCAAAAAGGGTTCAACCTGGAACCAAAAAGGGTTCTCCTATGGGGACAGCCAAAGACCTCATTTGGAACCCTTTTTTCTAAGAGAGTACCTTTAGAATTAATGTTTCAACAACACTCTCCCTTTAAAATAACCACTTAAATAAAAGTCACAAAATTGCTTTGACGAAGCCGTAAAGTTCTTTGAAGGCGTTTGTTTATTGTTGTAAACAACAATAAACAACATCACGCATGGTCTGTTATAAAAGAAAGCAAGAGAGAATGAGAGATTATACACTGCTCAAAAAAATAAAGGGAACACTTAAACAACACAATGTAACTCCAAGTCAATCACACTTCTGTGAAATCAAACTGTCCACTTAGGAAGCAACACTGATTGACAATAAATTTCACATGCTGTTGTGCAAATGGAATAGACAAAAGGTGGAAATTATAGGCAATTAGCAAGACACCCCCAAAAAAGGAGTGATTCTGCAGGTGGTGACCACAGACCACTTCTCAGTTCCTATGCTTCCTGGCTGATGTTTTGGTCACTTTTGAATGCTGGCGGTGCTCTCACTCTAGTGGTAGCATGAGACGGAGTCTACAACCCACACAAGTGGCTCAGGTAGTGCAGTTCATCCAGGATGGCACATCAATGCGAGCTGTGGCAAAAAGGTTTGCTGTGTCTGTCAGCGTAGTGTCCAGAGCATGGACGCGCTACCAGGAGACAGGCCAGTACATCAGGAGACGTGGAGGAGGCTGTAGGAGGGCAACAACCCAGCAGCAGGACCGCTACCTCCGCCTTTGTGCAAGGAGGTGCACTGCCAGCGCCCTGCAAAATGACCTCCAGCAGGCCACAAATGTGCATGTGTCTGCTCAAACGGTCAGAAACAGACTCCATGAGGGTGGTATGAGGGCCCGACGTCCACAGGTGGGGGTTGTGCTTACAGCCCAACACCGTGCAGGACGTTTGGCATTTGCCAGAGAACACCAAGATTGGCAAATTCGCCACTGGCGCCCTGTGTTCTTCACAGATGAAAGCAGGTTCACACTGAGCACATGAGCACATGTGACAGACGTGACAGAGTCTGGAGACGCCGTGGAGAACATTCTGCTGCCTGCAACATCCTCCAGCATGACCGGTTTGGCGATGGGTCAGTCATGGTGTGGGGTGGCATTTCTTTGTGGGGCCGCACAGCCCTCCAAGTGCTTGCCAGAGGTAGCCTGACTGCCATTAGGTACCGAGATGAGATCCTCAGACCCCTTGTGAGACCATATGCTGACACATGCACATTTGTGGCCTGCTGGAGGTCATTTTGCAGGGCTCTGGCAGTGCACCTCCTTGCACAAAGGCGGAGGTAGCGGTCCTGCTGCTGGGTTGTTGCCCTCCTACTGTCTCCTCCACGTCTCCTGATGTACTGGCCTGTCTCCTGGTAGCGCCTCCATGCTCTGGACACTACGCTGACAGACACAGCAAACCTTTTTGCCACAGCTCGCATTGATGTGCCATCCTGGATGAACTGCACTACCTGAGCCACTTGTGTGGGTTGTAGACTCCGTCTCATGCTACCACTAGAGTGAGAGCACCGCCAGCATTCAAAAGTGACCAAAACATCAGCCAGGAAGCATAGGAACTGAGAAGTGGTCTGTGGTCACCACCTGCAGAATCACTCCTTTTTGGGAGGTGTCTTGCTAATTGCCTATAATTTCCACCTTTTGTCTATTCCATTTGCACAACAGCATGTGAAATTTATTGTCAATCAGTGTTGCTTCCTAAGTGGACAGTTTGATTTCACAGAAGTGTGATTGACTTGGAGTTACATTGTGTTGTTTAAGTGTTCCCTTTATTTTTTTGAGCAGTGTATTTTATAGTCATCTCATCTTCGAAAGGAAGAGAAGACAATCATAAACTCATTTTCAGAAATAGGCTATTTCTGTTTATATGTGTATTTGTCTGTGGTGATCTCACTGTGGAATTCAGGGCTGATCCTGCATCAATCATAGGTCAAACAGCCTCTGAAAGCCAAATGGTAAAATTAGAGCACAGCCCCATACCAACCCAATGAGCCAAGCTCTCTTACTCTCACTGCAACAATGCAGCTCCACTTTTCCCGCAAGCTAGGCAGCACTAGGCAGCGGACGGGTGAAAACGCTTTGGGGCAAAAAAAATGGAGAAATAACTGGACACCCCCCACCGCCCCTTCTCCCCTCCCTCGCCTTGGACATCCCTAATTAACACAGGGCTAGTCAGGAGGCCTGGAGTAAAAATCTGCTGTTTGGACAAAAAAAATGACCAGAAACATATTGTCTCCTTTATATAAACGCATGCAAATAAACTGCTGGTAGCTCCTGGAATTGAATGAAGCCCCGTAACAACCTGGCAAAGTCATTCATTCATAAAATCTCAATGTGTGACTATTACTCTAATTACAGAGCACGTCGGCCCCAATTAGCTCAGTGCTTCTCCGCCGCTTCATTCCTGATTAACACAGCCCTGGTAATTACAGGTTCCATGAGCGTTGTTTTAAGCATTAGAGGGCCCACACAGCAAGCTGTTAACTCCATACATGTCCTATTCTCCCATTCCATATACTGTACCGATCGCTCTCTCTCTGAGTCAGGAGGGCATTTTCCCTTTTCTTTGTCCAGGAGGACTTTCCTTTGTCTGCACCTGCTCTCACTACAGCAAGGCTGGCTCAGCAAACATTACAGTCACCCAGCCATGGATGGGAGAGTGACAGAGAAAGGGGTAGAGAGAGAGGAAGAGAGAGAGAGAAATATATAAAATGAGAGAGAGACCAGTTTGAGGTGCCTGTAAAAGGCCACCTTCTGCTCCAGCTCTCTCACATCTCCAGCTCAGTGACAGGGCCAGGCAGCAGTGCCACAGTGCCATGTGCTAATTACACATGTAAAGCCTATTATACCCAGGGAGGCCACCTGCTGGCAGGGGAAATGAAGCCAGCACAGCTGCCTGCCACACTGACTGACTCAACCCACCACCACCACTCTCTCCGCTGCTCAACCAAACAATCTCTCCTCCCTTTCCCTGGCCCCGATCATAGCTTTCTGATTGCATTTTGATGTGGTCCCTGGATTGTAGGATGTACTTAACATTCACATTCTCCTCCAGGGAGCCATTGTTGGTAAAAATTGACATATTTCAGTTTGAGGGCGCATCAGTTAGAGCCTCTTGCTGTCCTATATACTGCCTGTACACGAGGTCAAGTTAACCTAGCACTGGCAGTCAGAGGGGTTGGGGAGAAGAGGGACCAGGATCACATGACAGAGTCCACGTCAACATATCCCTCTCTCAATGCTTCTATCCCATCCAACCACACAATTTCGTTAAGAAATTAAAAGATAGCTTGTTGACCTTATATTTCTACAATAGACCAATAAAATAACTAATTTACAAAAATTGCCCTAAATGTATTGAGCCTCATAATTGCATCTATAAAAGAATATCAACACTGATACAGTAAACCAGACTGTAACTAACAATCCTGCTTTGGTCCGTGGACAGCAGTATTCAGCCTCATGCGCTGCCACTTATCGGAGAGTACCACTCTCAGACAATAAACCAAATGAGGCCTGCACTTCCAAGGAAATGATCTGATCAACTTCACACTCATCAGGGGAGCTTGTGTACATCTTGCCCCGGGTCTTACATCGGCATAAATATTCAAATGCTTTTCACAGTTCATTATAAACTCACAAAATCACTGCTCTTCTGAGATTGGGATGTTACATTCATTAAGGGTGGAATACAAAGCCTCCAAATTATAATGATACTAATTCCTCTCGCAATTATAATTGAACTATCCAAGTCTCACATCTAAGTCTCACATCAAAAACTTCAAACATAGCCAACACTAATGGATGTCTATCCACATTTTACAATTAACATTCAAGGACAAACAATACGGAACTTAAAATCTGAAATGGTAGCTGATGGTGTTTATTTTTTTAACTTTCAAGGCCATATTTGATACGTACGTACGTAGAATAGAATAGTAAACATCCAAGCCTTTTCCATAACAAGCTCTCCCATGAGGTAACAAGTGGGTATGCCGATCCCCCAGTAACAAAAAAATAAATCTATTGAACTGGTGAAGGGAAACTGTGCAGCACAGTGAAGAAAAGTGACTGGACAAGTTGTGTATAGAATGTATAGAATGTGTATAGAATGGAGTGAATGAAGAGTGTAGATAGCATAGTGGGTGTGAGTGATACATGGATCTGGACCTAGCCTGATGATGTGAAGTAGTGGGATGACTGTGTTAACACCTTGGTGAGCAAGGCTGATGTCTGAGGGCTGGAGTCGAGCGGCTATAGCTCCCTGCTCTCCTGCTCCCAGGCCAAGCTGTTCTAATGAGACAGGCGGACAGGGAGCTGTCACGCCAAAGGGAGGGGGGCTGACACATGAAAATGAACCTAGTCTGCATCATGGGACAGGGATGGGCGGGGGGACTGGGGAGCGGGAAGGGGGTCTTCCCAGCAGCTGTCAAAGAAATGAGTGACAGGTCAGGGAAGGTGGCTGGCTGAGCAACAAAACTCCACTGAGCTCCTTTGAGTGATAAGACACGAACAGGAACAACACATCACTCATTGAATGCAGGAGAGATTAAGAGCTCTGTGTGGCCCCACATCCCCTCCATGGACTGTACTGTACTTAGTGTAAGACAGGTTGATTATAAACCCATTAAATTAATACTTTATCATCATAAAATTTCTCCTTGAATTTGTCAACAAGTATTTACTAATCTAAAGTGCTAAATCTATTTAAAATATTAAATGCCAGCATTGTCCCAAAAAATGATTTGATCACTTTTATTTCAGCAATGATGAAAAATGCAGAAGCCTCTTTCTCCAAAATCTACCGCCTAAATGTACTCCTCCCTCCAATATGCCCTAAAGACATTTCTGAGGCTTTATGAGTGATGACTGTGGGATTATCTCACTATTAGACTGATTCTGACATTTGTTCTGTCACATCTAAAATGGTTGTTTCCCTTGAAAAGCCAGGTGCTCTCTCCACGTCGCTCAGATTCCCAGAATGCCGGAGATTTGAGACAGCCCTACGCTCATTTCATCTGGAGGAGAAGGGGGATGCGGTTGATCAGGCTCGGCACGGCAGTGGCAGCGACACTCCCATCCTTTAAGGTGCTCTCGTTCCTCTCCTTCCATCTGCCGGAGGGAGGGTCCGGCGGGAATTGTTCCTCTGTGAGCTCCCCAGTCCCAGCGAGCGAGCTTTCATGTCAGACAGGATACCAGACAGGAATACCAGCTAGCGCTCTGCTTCGCTTAACACTTACATGTTGACAGAGAAAGAGATGAGTGTTCGCTTACCTCGCAATGGTCTTGAAGACGGTTTGGAATCAGACACTAAACCCAAAACATATGCAGTGCTCACAGTAGAGGAGAGGAGCGATGAAGGGGACTAGGTTTACAGCTACAGTACAACTGAAGGGAAAGAGTCTTTATGCGAGTCCGACTAGAAATATATGAACTAGAACATTCATATTCATCGTTGACATGAGGCTGTTGGTCAGGGTTCTTTACGGAACACACAAAACATACTTTACAAGCAACACACCAAGACCTAATTTGAAGTTAAACAAATATGGTGAGAGTTTACCAGTGGATTGCCCTCTTCACTCCGTCCGGGATGTCTTTACCCCCAGCTTTGAGATCTGAGATATCTGTAATTTTACAAAACGACACTAATGCATTACATATGTACAGGATTTTTCAATCCAGTACTACATAGCAATATAAATGTCATTTAACTCATACCAATGAAGATTTCATTTCTCACCATGTATTTTCTCGAATATCATTCTGCATTAGCTGCTCTTCCAACTTTGGTAAATCTTAGTCTCTTTCAGGTTGAAGTCGAATTCCTCAACCGGATTTGGGCGACTGTCCTTTAACAGGTCACAATCTCACATATTGAAATTCTGAAACAAAGTAGCTTTACATTTGTTCACTTTAAAACATAACAGCCTAATTTCAATATGATAAAAAACAGTTTAACAATATATGTGTCATACTTGCTTCCGGTGTAACCGATGTGAAATGGCTAGCTAGTTAGCGGTGGTGCGCGCTAATAGCGTTTCAATCGGTGACGTCACTCGCTTTGAGACCTTGAAGTAGTGGTTCCCCTTGCTTTGCCAGGGCCGTGGCTTTTGTGGAGTGATGGGTAGCGATGCTTCGTGGGTGACTGTTGTTGATGTGTGCAGAGAGTCCCTGGTTCGCGGTCGGGGCGAGGGGACGGACGTAAATTTATACTGTTACATTGATGCTGTTGACACGGATCACTGGTTGCTGTGGAAAAGGAGGAGGTCGAAAGGGGGGTGAGTGTAACGGATGTGAAATGGCTATCTAGTTAGCGGTGGTGCGCGCTAATAGCCTTTCAATCGGTGACGTCACTTGCTCTGAGACCTTGAAGTAGTGGTTCCCCTTGCTCTGCAAGGGCCGTGGCTTTTGTGGAGCGATGGGTAACGATACTTCGTGGGTGACTGTTGTTGATGTGTGCAGAGAGTCCCTGGTTCGCGCCCGGGTCGGGGCGAGGGAACGGACGTAAAGTTATACTGTTACATTGATGCTGTTGACACGGATCACTGGTTGCTGCGGAAAAGGAGGAGGTCGAAAGGGGGGTGAGTGTAACGGATGTGAAATGGCTATCTAGTTAGCGGTGGTGCGCGCTAATAGCCTTTCAATCGGTGACGTCACTTGCTCTGAGACCTTGAAGTAGTGGTTCCCCTTGCTCTGCAAGGGCCGTGGCTTTTGTGGAGCGATGGGTAACGATGCTTCGTGGGTGACTGTTGTTGATGTGTGCAGAGGGTCCCTGGTTCGCGCCAGGGTCGGGGCGAGGGGACGGACTAAAGTTAAACTGTTACACCGGCATGGGAAAAGGGTTTGAGCCTTTGCAGCGCTTTGGTCATCTGAAGGGGCAGAAGACATCGGTGTCTCACATGACCTATCCTTGGAACATGAAGGCTCAAGGTTATCTGCAGTAAAAATATTGGACAACATCATGGCAATTAGTTGTACAATTAGAATACCTTTCCCAAATACAGTGCATCCGAAAAGTATTCACACCCCTTGACTTTTTCCACATTTTGTTACGTTACAGCCTTATTAAAACATTTATGAATTAGTTGACAAATATATTTTATTTTTTTAGAAATTTTAGCAAATGTATTAAAAATAAAAAACTGAAATATAACATTTACATAAGTATTCAGACCCTTTACTCAGTACCGTGTTGAAGCACGTTTGGCAGCGATTATGGCCTTGAGTCTTCTTGGGTATAAGCTTGGCACACCTGTATTTGGGGAATTTCTCCCATTCTTCTCTGCAGATCCTCTCAAGCTCTGTCAGGTTGGATGGTGAGCATCGCTGCACTGCTATTGTCAGGTCTCTCCATAGATGTTAGTTCGGGTTCAAGTATGGGCTCTGGCTGGGCCACTCAAGGACATTCAGAGACTTGTCCCGAAGCCACTCCTGCGTTGCCTTGGCTGGTGTGCTTAGATTCATCCTCGATTGCTCAGTTTGGCCATGGGCCAGCTCTGCTGGTTCTAAACTTCTTCCATTTAAGAATGATGGAGGCCACTGTGTTCTTTGGGACCTTCAATGCTGCAGTAAGTTTTTGGTACCCTTCCCCAAATCTGTGCCTCTACACAATCCTGTCTCTGAGCTCTACAGACAATTATTTCGACCTCCTGTCTATATAGACAGGTGTGTGCCTTTCCAAATAATGTATAATCAATTGGATTTACCACAGGTTGACTCCAATCAAGTTGTAGAATCATCTCAAGGATGATCATTGGAAACAGGATGCACCTGAGCTCAATTTTCGAGTCTCATAGCAAAGGGTTTGAATACTTTTGCAAATAAGAAAAAAATATTTAAAAAAATAAATACAATTGTCAACATTTTCAATAACCTGTTTTTGCTTTGTCATTATGGGGCGTTGTGTGTAGATTGATGAGGGAGAATATTAATTTAATCCATTTTAGAATAAGGCTGTAACGTAACAAAATGTGGAAAAAGTCAATGGGTCTGAATACTTTCTGAATGCACTGTATATAGATCAAGTATGAGAATAAAGTGTTGACTTATGTTGAGAAGGGTTCTCTTCTCTATAGTCACTTGCGCAGCATTTTAGTTTGCTGTTTCCCCATCCACACACTTGGTGACTTGCGTAGTGTTTTAATATGCCATTTCCCCTCACCACCAATACTTGGTGACTTGCAGGGCATTTGAGCCATTTGTTTCTTAGTGGTTTCTTCCGTCTGGATTGAGGCTACCTTCCCACTAGCCACACACTTGTAGTGTCACATCTGCTCCTGCTACGCCCTCTGGTGTTCATCCGGTGTCTTCTTGACCTGTAGTTACTCCCCCTGTACACTCTCTCTCTCACCCTCTCCCTCTCTGTGTGATTGTGTGGTTGGAGACAGGTGTGCTGGAGTCAGAGCAGATCCCTACCAGCTGCAACTCGTTCCATAATCAAGACCTCTACAAATACTCAGTCCTGCCACTTCCACTCTGCCAGATCATAATCTCTGCTCAGTCAGTTCATGATTCTAGCCATTTATGATTATTCAAGATCCTGTTACTCTGCTGTGCCTGTTTCCCTGCCTGACACCGTTTATCCTCTCATTGCAGTTACCGCTCCGTCTCTGTCTCCTGTTCCACATCTCACCACCCAACTACCTTGCTCTGGATTACTCACCACCACTACCTTGGATTCCCCTCAGGACCTGTTTACCCTGTTCTACTCAGCTGACTCCAACCTCAGTCTCCACATCTGTTTTTTCTACAACTCATCCGAGCTTCCCCGGATCTGCACTCCATATATCCCTGTGTAACAATCAATATTTTGGTTCATTCATCCCTGTTTCCTCATCTGAGTCTGCTCTTGGGTTCCCCTGTGTTGCTCCGCGAACATGTAGATTTGAACAGATCAGTTACAGTAATACTCTAAAAGGTCCTCCCATTAAATCAAAGGGCAAGGCGCTTGTTCAGTGGCTAGGGTTTAGGGACAAGGGGTTGATTAGTAAATCAGCATTGCAGGCTACCATACTACCATAACTTGGAGGCAGTATTGGCTGGGGGTGGGAGATTACATTCCTCATGTGATTCTAAACACACAACAATATACAGAATAAAACCATGCCATGTAAATTGAATGTACAAACTGTCATTGTGTGTTTATACATTTATAACTGGTATGTTTATAGTTATTTTGGTTTCGCTTGGAGATCTCCACTTCAGTGATTATTATTATTATTTTTTTTTACATCAACTTTTTATTTCAATTCATAGGATTCACACAATACATTTATAGATATTTTTTACCCCCCCACCCCCTACCAGCAATCTAAAAGCATGTAAAATAAATCATGATCATGATATAAAAACAAATACGTTAATATTACTTAGTAAATCTACTGAACAATACATCATATAGTCTCAAAAATAGTGACAAATTATTGATACACACTCATGGATGTAAAAGTCCATTGGTAAAGAGTTCAGAAATGTACGCTGCTGCTTTTTTCCATGTGTCCAGAGTGGACCCCTTAGCCTTGTGGATCCTGGCCGTGGAGAGCTCAATAAGTAACATTTTCTAAATGTGAGCAGCCATTGTTGCAATGGTAACTGATGAGGTGGAATCCACCTT
This sequence comes from Salvelinus namaycush, assembly GCF_016432855.1. Lineage (NCBI taxonomy): Eukaryota > Metazoa > Chordata > Actinopteri > Salmoniformes > Salmonidae > Salvelinus > Salvelinus namaycush. The sequence continues at coordinate 13,049,851 of NC_052307.1, forward strand.
TGCACAATAATTTTCTTAGCAGCTGTGGTTCCTGCCAACCACACTCTCCGTTGGCGTTCTGACAAGTGCAAATCAGAGTCATCACAAAGCAACATCACTATGGGATCTAATGGCAGTATTTTATCTAAGTACAGAGATGACATCATTGACTTTCCCCCAGAATTCAACCACTCCCTGGTATTTCCACAGCAATTGCTGAAAAGTACCAAGGTCCCCTGTGGTGCAGAACTCACATAATGCCAATGGACTAATACCCATGTGATGTCTTTTTGAGGTGTTAGATAAGTTCTATGGAACATTTTTTTATTAATTAATTGGTGATTGGAGTTTAAGGATGATCCAAAAAGACTTTTCCTTACTGTCTCCCGATTTGGTTGAGTGTTTTATAAACCTAGGTACACAAATTGATAACAAGCTGAGTTTTACAGAGAATGCAGACAGTTTTCTTTAAAGCAAGCCAACGCCTGTTCTTAATCAGGAAATGAAAGGGGTTTGGGGTCAGCCAGGATGTTCTGGAGAGGGTGTACAGCAGCTTGGTGGAGAGCATCTTCATGTTCAATATGACAGTCTAGTCATCTGAGTGTGAGGAGCAAAAGCAAACTGGCCAGAATAGTAAACACAGCCAGAAAGTAATTGGTCGACCACAGGCACATTTGCGCATTCTGTTCCACAAGGCAATTCTGTTCCACAAGGCAACCAAAAAGAAGCCACTGGCTGTCATTGGCGACCCCTCCCACCCTCTACGCATTCAGTTGGAGAGGCTTCCCTCTGGCCGGCGCTTCAGAATGCCCATGGCCAAGAAGAACGGGTTCAAACATTCATTTGTTTCTTGTGCTGTTGGACTACTAAATGCAAAGTAAATTGTATCGGTATATGTACTTATCTATCTAGTGCAGTTGGGACAGTGGTTGTTTGTGAGTGAATGTATTAATGTCCTCTATGTTGTTAGTGTATGCAACATGATGGACTGACTGGTTTAAATGTGTATGATGTTAGAATGTATGTGTGTGTGATTCTTTTAATGAAGGTGATGCCAAAGAAAAATGTCCACCCTGGATGGACAATAACGTTTTATTCTATTCCATTTGTTTGTCAGCAAGTGTAAAATGATTTTCTCATACAGTGGATAGAGTTCATAGTTTTTGTGCTGCTAGAATTAATTGACTATAGATATCAGAAACAACTCCTTTTGAGGGGCATCTGTCCGTTAGAAGTTTGACCAATGGGTGTACTGCTAATTCTGCTCCCCAGGGGACCCCAGAGGCTCGCATGGATAGGCGGAGTTGAAGGTAAAGACAATATGATGAACCTGCGACATTAAAACACTGGCTCCATTCACATTGAATATGTCTTTGAAAGTATGAATACCCTTCTTAGACCAAGAATCTGACATAAATGGTTTCTTATACAGTAAGAATGATTTATTGCGCCATGTTGGAAAGTATGAATGTCGTTTAAGATTAGATCTCATATGCTTCTCTGCAGTTTTCCACACATGTACTGAGTGTGCTACAGTATATTTTTTAGGAGTCAATCCAGAAAAGAATACATCTTGTAATCTAATTGGTTAAACTATTGACTCTTCTACAGCACGCCAAGGAACAGAAGCCTCTGGGATTAACCAGGTCTTCAGGGAATTCATTTGGAATGACAGGTGAACATTTTTGATTTGGAACTGCAAGTCCACTTGATGCTTTTGTTCTCTGTAGTGTTGCATATTTAATCTGTGGTCTCTTTCTCCCCCAAATGAACTTCTTTATGACAAGTTTAGACCAATAGTCTGTAGGAGGAGGCAGTGGTAACATGGAACTCATAAAATTGATACGAGGGAGGACATTCATTTTAATAATTGAGATTCTGGCATGCAAAGAAGTAGCCATAGCGGACCATCTCTTTATGTATTTTTTGATATTTTGAAAGTAGTTCTTCCTGCAAGTAGTTTGAATAGAGGGGGATATGGTAATTCCTAAGTAGGTGATTTGTTTCTTCACTGGGATCATGGGTGGTAGTTGCACGCTTCCCATAGCTGAGTTAAGAGGTAGTAGAGGTGATTTAGACCAGTTGATCTTGTAACCAGACCATGAGCTGAACGCTGTGAAAATAGACATTATTGGCTGAAGGGATTTCTGAGCATTTGCGACGTAGAGCAGTATGTCATCTGCATACAGAGAAATTGCTTGTTCAGTTTGTTTAATTTTGATATGTGAGGAAGCCGGATTTTGATGTATGCTTTGTGCCAGCGGTTCAAGAGAGAGAGCAAATAGCATAGGGAAGGCGGGACAACCTTGTTTACATCCTGGTTGTATGGTAGATGGATTAGAATGGGTAGGGCCTGTAGATATAACAGAAGAAGGATTCACATACATGGTGGGGAACATATGTATAAATCTAGCCCCCAAAAAATCAGCAACCACAATAACTCCCATTAGTCACAATAGTGACCGTAAAAAACGTTTTCAGTTATTTGGCTCTAAATATTTGACTGAATAATGTATTAATGCATTTCCAGCAAATATTGAAATAATAAAGGGTCACAATGAAATATGTGCAGTGTCACATGTTTAGTGTAAATTATCACATGACCAGAGTTGTTTACTTCCTGCTTGCACCATGAGAAGAGGATGGCTGCATCAAAGCTCCCAAACAAAAGGTTAGTAAAGTATGTTAACATAAAGATAGGACAAAGAGTTTTGGTACACATCATCTTTAAGGTGTCTAGTATTGATATACGCATTTCCAATTACTCAACTTTGTTCAGTGTGGTCATAGAATGAGTAAACAAGTCAAGACAGGCAAGTCCGAGTCAAGTCTCAAGTCAAGACCGTCAAGTATCAAGTCTCAAGTCCTAAACTTTGAGTTTCGAGTCCTAAACAAGCCATAATGTGCTTTTCACCAAATGTAATACCATTTCATATTTTTAACATGAGTAATAGTTAGTATATTACATTTACGCAAATCATGAATGCTTTTACCAATATCTATATATTTATTACTTTCCAAATAAACTTTATATTTCCATGGAAATACATGGGTAGCCATGAGAATGACAACCCCCCCACCCAATAGTGATCGACTATCGAGGATAGTCGATCACTGTGGTTACAGTAGGCCAACGTGTGTCAATGGTTTTAGGAACAGCAGTAACATCAGGCAGGATTTAGGCTACCAACTGCCTAGCCAGTTGTAGCTCAATCTTGGGTGCAATGATCATGTTCCCGCACTGACTGACTGTGTGGAGGCTCATTGATTTAACGTTACGTTAGCCTACATGATACACTAGTAAAGTAATAAAATATATAGCTGTCGGCTATATTAACCACGACTTACCGTTCTTTGTGCAGCTTCAAATGTCGAACAAAGTTGGAAATTGTTGCACCCTTTTTCTCAGCTGGCACAGTTTGATTGGCTGCTGTCCGATTCAAACTGTAATCCGTTAAATGAAGAGTTGATGCGCTGCACACTTTTTTAAATAACATCATTTTTTATATTTGGGCTTGGGGAGGGTATCAAGTCAGGTTGGGGAGGGTATCAAGTCAGGTTGGGGAGGGTATCAAGTCAGGTCGAGTCATAAGGCTCAAGTCCAAGTCAAGTCACGAGTCATTGGTGTTAAAGTTAAGTTGCAAGTCATCATATTTGTGACCCTAGTCTGACTCGAGTCCAAGTCATGTGACTCGAGTCCACACTTCTGATGGGAACTCTGGATAGATGAGGCAAAATCGTCTGTTTGATGTCCCATTCAAGCCACAGAAGGACTTCATGAAGTTACCCCGGGGAACCTCTGAGGTTCTGATCCAAGGAGACAAGTTGCTGGTCCATTGGAAAGACAATAACATTATCACAGTGGCAACAAACATGGAGGAGAAATACAGTGAGACCTCTGTCAAGAGATGGAACAAGGAGCGACGTGCCTTTGAAAAAATCCCACAACCAAACTGCATCAACTGATACAATGAGCACATGGGTGGTGTTGACCTTCACGACCTACAGGTTTCAAGATACCATATTTCGATCAGGTGTAAGAAGTGGTGGTGGCCCATCTTTGCATGGTCTCTCAACAGAGCACTTGTAAACATACATTTATTCTACAGAGACGTTTTGGGAGGGACCATTGACCTGCTCACCTTCTCACAGATAGTGGTACTGTCTCTTATGCAAAAGTTTGGCCCGAAACCACTGAGCCCCGGAAGGAGATCTCTACTGGCTGCTATTGTTGAAGATCAGGCAAGATATGACAAAGCTTCTCACTGGCCAATCAACACGATGCACTGATTCCAGAGATGTCGTCATTGTGACAAACACACTACCTATGCATGTGAGAAATTCAAAGTGCCACTGCACATTGAGTGCTTCAAGATATACCATGGACAGTTAGAAAATGAGATAAGAGTGAATGAAAAGGGCTGAAAAAGCCAATAAAAGAAAAATAGAAAAGTCAAAGGTTGGAGAAGCAGTACAACGGACTCTAGGAAGAAATTAAAAGTTGACGAAAAAGGGAAAAATACAATTAAAATGACTGAAATGTTTTTGGAAAAGAAGGTCAATTGATTCAAGACATACTGTATGACAGTACGTCTGACTGATCGTAGTTCAAAATAGTGATGCACAAACTAATCGTGCACTTGGTTCTGAAGCCTACCTTTACGATATATATGTATCTATGTACTGTATGTGTATATATATATATATATATATATTTTTTTTTTAATTCAGTGAAGGCCTCTACTTGAATGTATATTATACAGGCTACCTCTATCCTAAATGTTACCTTTATGTTCATTGTGAATGAATCACATGACTGCTATACAGTTGTTAGTGAATGTTGCACTAAAATGTCACAATGACAATGTTACAATAAATATTGCACTAAAGTACAAGTTCAAATGTTACAATAAAGTTACAATATAATGTTTCAATACATGTTGCACTAAAGTAACAATGTTACAATGTATGTTACACTAAAGTAACAATGTTGAAATGCTTTGATGGTTGTTGTTTTTTTGTCTTCGCTCGCAGTATTCATATCGTGTTGTATAAGGGTTTTTGATATGTAAAATAGTCACTGCTGGGGACTGCCAGTGCCAGAGTTTTAAATGTGTTAACAACTGGGCTGGGATAAATAAAAATGTTGATGACTGCATAGGAGAAATATGTGAATTCAGTATACATCACATTATCCCATCGTCACAGTTGTGACCGACCATAAAACCCACTACTTTTCCATGAAAATTTCTAAACATAATGATTGATTATTTCAAAGGGTTACTAATAACACATGATTTATATATTTTCATGTCTGGGAAAAATGTGGGATTAAATGGGTTAAACAGGCGGCGCATGTTATCGGCTGCCTGACGACCCTTAGTAAACCCTGTGATAGTTGTGATAGTGATAGTGATTCTCTAGCTACACAGTTGTTGTCATAGCAACATGAGATACATTCACTAGCCAGCTACCACCAGACAAAGTTATTACACAAATGTTGCAAACTTAACTCAGTTGTAAAATACAATTTTTGTTTATAGAAGCTAGATAAACTTTTAACAACATGTAGGTTGTCCTGAACACTATTGAAGAGATAATCAGTTAGCTAGCTAACAGTTGTGATGATGACTTACTTAGCTAGCAGCTAACGTTAATTGTAACGTTAACTTACTGTTCCAATCACCCAGCTATCTCGAAAGCTAGTTCACTAGCTAGCTAGCTTGTTGGTGCTCTGTTGTCAAAGTTCATAATGATCACAAATAATTTCATCAAATGTTCCTCAAAACTCCTTGAAGTTGTGGATAAATCCTCTTGACCAGTTCACTTTTTCCATAAATTCCCCGGTGCTAATCTTGCATTTGAGCGACGTGAACATTCTTCAATTTCAGCCATCTTAAGTTGCTTCTTCTCCACTTTTGAAGAACAGTTGTTGATTTTCCGTGTGCTTTCCCTATTTTCACCTTGCAGATTGTGGAGGTGGAGCAAAGATACAGGTCGACAGGCCGGCTCAGGGTCAGGGGCAGGCAGAGTTGTCAGGCAGGCGGGCTCAGAGTCAGGACAGGCAAGGGTCAAAACCAGGAGGGCGAGAACAAGAGAGACTGGGAAAATCAGGAGCTGAGAACAAAAACGCTGGTTGACTTGACAAACAAGACAAACTGGCAACGGACAAACAGAGAACACAGGTATAAATACACATTGGGATAATGGGGCAGATGGGCGACACCTGGAGGGGGGTAGAGACAATCACAAGGACAGGTGAAACAGATCAAGGTGTGACAATGTATGTGCAATTTACAGGATGTCAGTTTTATCCTCAGAAGATGAAATATCTTCCATTTCAGAGAGGGTGTGGACAAATCCTTTTTAGCTTTGCCAGTGATTTGGGGCCCACCATACAGTTTGGTCTTTGAGCAAGTGCTCGGGATAACACCTACAGTACTTCCTTTTCATTTTCCATCCACATTGCTTTGGCCCCATATACTCTGAGATTAGAACCTGGGGAAATAGACATTAGACAATACAGTTCCCCCTTTACTTTTTCAAAACTGTGTTGTGTTACAGCCTGAATTTAGAATTGATAAAATGTTTGTTTTTTTGTCACAATTGCTCATAATGTCAAAGTGGAATTATGTTTTTCGAAATTAATTAAAAATGAAAAGCTGAAATGTCTTGAGTCAATATGTATTTAACCCTTTTGTTAAGGCACGCCTAAATAAGTTCAGGAGTAAAAACGTGTTTAACAAGTCACATAATAAGTTGTATGGACTCACTGTGTGAAGTAGTGTATAACATGATTTTCTGTAACGATCGTCTAAGGGAGGAGACCAAAACGCAGCGTGGTAAGTGTTCATTTTAATTTAATAAATAAACTGAACACTGAAAGAACAAAAAACAACAAAGAGAGTGAACAAAACGAAACAGTCCTGTCTGGTGCAGACGCAAAACAGAAAACAACTACCCACAACACACAGGTGGAAAAAGGCTACCTAAGTATGGTTCTCAATCAGAGACAACGATAGACAGCTGCCTCTGATTGAGAACCACACATGGCCAAACACAAAGAAATAGAAAGCATAGAAAAATGAACATAGAATGCAAGACATAGAATACCCACCCCAACTCACGCCCTGACCAAACCAAAATAGAGACATAAAAAGGATGTCTAAGGTCAGGGCGTGACAATTTTCAATGACTACCTCATCTCTGTACCCCACACATATAATTAATTATCTGTAAGGTCCCTCAGTCGAGCAGTGAATTTCAAACACTGATTCAACCACAAAAAAACAGGGAGGTTTTCCAGTGCCTCACAAATGGCACCTATTGGTAGATGGGTAAAAAAAAAAGCAGACATTGAATATCCCTTTGAGCATGGTGGAGTTATTAATTTCAAGGAAACTGCTCAGGGATTTCACCATGAGGCCAATGGCGACTTTAAAACAGTTACAGAGTTTAAAGGCTGTGATAGGAGAAAACTGAGGATGGATCAACAACATTGTAGTTACTCCACAATACTAACCTAAATGACAGAGTGAAAAGAAAGAAGCCAGTAAATGCTAAAAAAATATTCCAAAACATGCATCCTGTTTGCAACAAGGCACTAAAGTAATACTGCAAAAAAAATTGGTAAAGCAATTAACTGAATACAAAGTGTTATGTTTGGGGGAAATCCAATACAACACATTACTGACTACCACTGTCACGTTCCTGACCTGTTTTCTGTTGTTTTGTATGTGTTTAGTTGGTCAGGGCGTGAGTTGGGGTGGGTAGTCTATGTTATGTGTTTTCTATGTTGGGTTAATGTGTTGCCTGGTATGGTTCTCAATTAGAGGCAGGTGTTTGACGTTTCCTCTGATTGAGAACCATATTAAGGTAGGTTGTTCTCACTGTTTGTTTGTGGGTGATTGTTCCTGTGTCTGTGTATACCACATGGGACTGTTTCGTTTGTTCGTTCGTTTTAGGTAGTCTGTTCCTGTTCGTGCGTTCTTCGTCTATATGTAAGTTCGTTTGTTTCAGGTCTGTTGCCTTCGTTTATTGTTTTGTAGTTTGTTCTAGTGTTCATTAGTGTTTCGTCTTTCATTTAATAAATCAGTATGTATTCATCACCCGCTGCGCCTTGGTCCGTTCATTCACCACAAGACGAACACTACAGAATCACCCACCAAACCCGGATCAAGCAGCGGGTTAACGGGCAGCAGCGACAGCAGCAGTGGGTCAAGGAGGAATGGACATGGGAGGAGATTCTGGACGGAGAAGGACCCTGGGCAGAGCCAGAGGAGTGTCGCCGCCCCAAAGCGGAGCTGGAGGCATCTAAAGCAGAGAGGCGGCATTATGAGGCGCTAGCAAGGCAGAGCGGCTGGAAGCCCGAGAGGCTCACCCAAAAATTTCTTGGGGGGGGCTAAAGGGGAGTGTGGCGAAGTCAGGTAGGAGACCTGCGCCAACTTCCCGGGCTTACCGTGGAGAGCGAGAGTACGGGCAGACACCGTGTTACGCAGTAGAGCGCATGGTGTCTCCTGTACGTGTTCATAGCCCGGTGCAGGTTATTCCACCTCCCCGCACTAGCCGGGCTAGATTGAGCATTGAGCCAAGTGCCATGAAGCCGGCTCTACATATCTGGCCTCCAGTACGTCTCCTCGGGCCGGTGTACATGGCACCAGCCTTACGCATGGTGTCCCCGGTTCGCCAACACAGCCCAGTGCGGGTTATTCCACCTCCCCGCACTGGACGGGGCTACGGGGAGTATTCAACCAGGTAAGGTTGGGCAGGCTCAGTGCTCAAGGGAGCCAGTACGCCTGTACGGTCCGGTATATCCGGCGCCACCTTCCCGCTCCAGCTCAGTACCACCAGTGCCTATACCACGCACCAGGCTTCCAGTGCGTCTCCAGAGCCCTGTTCCTCCTCCACGCACTCTCCCTGTGGTGCGTGTATCCAGCCCAGTGCCTCCAGTTCCGGCACCACGCATCAAGCCTCCTGTGCGTCTCCAGAGCCCTGTACGCACTGTTCCTTCTCCCCGTACTCGCCCTGATGTGCGTGCCCTCAGCCCAGTACCACCAGTGCCGGTACCACGCACCAGGCCTATAGTACGCCTTGAGAGTCCAGTGTGCCCTGTTGTTGTTCCCCGCACTAGCCTGAAGGTGCGTGTCTTTAGCCCGGTACCTCCAGTTCCGGCACCACGCACCAGGCCTACAGTGCGTCTCAGCCGGCCAGAGTCTGCCGTCTGCCCAGCGGCGCCTGAACTGCCCGTCTGCCCAGCGGCGCCTGAACTGCCCGTCTGCCCAGCGGCGCCTGAACTGCCCGTCTGCCCAACGGCGCCTGAACTGCCCGTCTGCCCAACGCCGCCTGCACTGCCCGTCTGCCCAACGCCGCCTGCACTGCTCGTCTGCCCAACGCCGCCTGCACTGCTCGTCTGCCCAACGCCGCCTGCACTGCTCGTCTGCCCAGCGGCGTCTGAGCCATCCGTCTACCCAGCGGCGTCTGAGCCATCCGTCTGCCCAGCGCCGTCTGAGCCATCCGTCTGTCCAGCGCCGTCTGAGCCATCCGTCTGCCCAGCGCCGTCTGAGCCATCCGTCTGCCCAGCGCCGTCTGAGCCATCCGTCTGCCACGAGCCATTAGAGCCGCCCGTCTGTCCCGAGCCATTAGAGCTGTCCGTCAGTCAGGAGCCGCTAGAGCCGTCCGTCAGTCAGGAGCTGCCAGAGCCGCCAGCCAGTCAGGAGCTGCCAGAGCCGCCAGCCAGTCAGAAGCTGCCAGAGCCGCCAGCCAGTCAGGAGCTGCCAGAGCCGCCAGCCAGTCAGGAGCTGCCAGAGCCGCCAGCCAGTAAGGAGCTGCCAGAGCCGCCAGCCAGTCAGGAGCTGCCAGAGCCGCTCTCTAGTCATGAGCCGCCCTCCAGTCATGAGCTGCCCTCCAGTCATGAGCTGCCCTCCAGTCATGAGCTGCCCTCCAGTCATGAGCTGCCTTCCAGTCATGAGCTGCCCCACAGTCATGAGCTGCCCCACAGTCATGAGCTGCCCCACAGTCATGAGCTGCCCTCCAGTCATGAGCCGCCCTCCAGTCATGAGCCGCCCTCCAGTCATGAGCCGCCCTCCAGTCATGAGCCGCCCTCCAGTCATGAGCCGCCCTACAGTCATGAGCCGCCCTCCAGTCATGAGCCGCCCTCCAGTCATGAGCCGCCCTCCAGTCATGAGCCGCCCTCCAGTCATGAGCTGCCCTCCAGTCATGAGCTGCCCTCCAGTCATGAGCTGCCCTCCAGTCATGAGCTGCCTTCCAGTCATGAGCTGCCCCACAGTCATGAGCTGCCCCACAGTCATGAGCTGCCCCACAGTCATGAGCTGCCCCACAGTCATGAGCTATCCCCCAGTCCGGAGCTGCCACCCAGTCCGGAGCTGCCACCCAGTCCGGAGCTGCCACCCAGTCCGGAGCTGCCACTCAGTCCGGAGCTGCCACTCAGTCCGGAGCTGCCACTCAGTCCGGAGCTGCCAGTAGTCCAGAGTTGTCCCTCTGTCCTAAGCTACCTCTCTGTCCGGAGCGATCTCTCTGTCCTGAGCTACCTCTCTGTCCTGAGCTACCTCTCTGTCCTGAGCTACCTCTCTGTCCTGAGCTACCTCTCTGTCCTGAGCTACCTCTCTGTCCTGAGCTACCTCTCTGTCCTGAGCTACCTCTCTGTCCTGAGCTACCTCTGTGTCCTGAGCTACCTCTGTGTCCTGAGCTACCTCTCTGTCCTGAGTTGTCTCCTCTATTTAGGAGGGGCGTTGGTGAAGGTTCCTGGACCATGGTCGGGGGCGAGGGTCGCCACTCAAGGGACGCTAAGGAGGGGGACAAAGACAGTGGTGGAGTGGTGTCCTCGTCCACCGCCGGAGCCGCCACCGCGGACAGATGCCCACCCAGACCCTCCCCTTGAGTTTTAGGGGTGCGCCCGGAGTTCGCACCTTGGGGGGGGGGGGGGTTCTGTCACGTTCCTGACCTGTTTTCTGTTGTTTTGTATGTGTTTAGTTGGTCAGGGCGTGAGTTGGGGTGGGTAGTCTATGTTATGTGTTTTCTATGTTGGGTTAATGTGTTGCCTGGTATGGTTCTCAATTAGAGGCAGGTGTTTGACGTTTCCTCTGATTGAGAACCATATTAACCTCTAACACCTCCCAAACCTGGATCCGGGAGCACCCCCATCAGTAGAAAAGCTACTAGCATAGCCTAGCATAGCGTCACAAGTAAATACTAGCATCTAAATATCATTAAATCACAAGTCCAAGACACCAGATGAAAGATACACATCTTGTGAATCCAGCCATAATTTCTGATTTTTAAAATGTTTTACAGGGAAGACACAATATGTAAATCTATTAGCTAACCACGTTAGCAAAAGACACCAGTTTTTTTACTCCACCAGTTTTTTACTCCATCAGTAGCTATCACAAATTCGACCAAATAAAGATATAAATAGCCACTAACCAAGAAACAAATTCATCAGATGACAGTCTGATAACATATTTATTGTATAGCATATGTTTTGTTAGAAAAATGTGCATATTTCAGGTATAAATCATAGTTTACCATTGCAGCCACCATCACAACTCGACTAGAATAACTACAGAGAGCAACGTGTATTACCTAATTACTCATCATAAAACATTTCTTAAAAATACACAGCGTACAGCAATTGAAAGACACAGATCTTGTGAATCCAGACAATATTTCAGATTTTCTAAGTGTTTTACAGCGAAAACACAATATAGCGTTATATTAGCATACCACAATAGCAAACATCACAACCGCATTGATTCAAGCCAAACATAGCGATTACGTATAAACCACCAAAAGATATTAATTTTTTCACTAACCTTCTCAGAATTCTTCAGATGACAGTCCTATAACATCATATTACACAATGCATATAGAGTTTGTTCGAAAATGTGCATATTTAGCGGCACAAATCGTGGTTATACAATGAGAAAAGTAGCAAAGCTGCCCAGAAAATGGCAGGAGAAATCTTTGAAGAGGCACCTATTCTAATCCGTAACTATTCCAAAACTTGACTAAAAAATACAGGTTGGACAGCAATTGAAAGACAAATTAGTTCTTAATGCAATCGCTAGGTTACATTTTTAAAATTAACGTTACTTCAAGCATACAGCGTGCGCTAAAGCGAGACCGCACCATAATTCATGGCGGAATTATTATCTGACATTTGTCAACATAAGTACGAATTAACAGCATAAAGACTGCTTACTATTAGCTGAGCTTCCATCAGAATCTTGGGCAAGGTGTCCTTTCTCCAGAACAATCGTCTTTGGGTTGAAAGATGTCCTCTTGTCCGGTCGAAATAGCCGCTAATGTTAGCCTCCAACTGGAGTGGTGTCCAACTCGTGAAAGCGCATGGCAAAGAAATCCCAGAAAATCGCAATAAACTGCTATAAACTGCTATAAGTCGGTTTAAATTAACTACCTTATGATGTCTTTAACACCTATAACAAATAAAAACATGACCGGAGATATAGAACTACTAAAACGAAAGCGTTTGCAGGACGCCATTGTGATGTCTTCATGCGTCAAGCGCACCGTTGAAAAGGACGGTACTTCCGTTCCACGGTCTATATATAGGGCCCAGATTGCGCAATCCACTCCATTCAAATTCTCCCCGCTTACTGACATCTAGAGGAAGACGTATGCAGTGCATGTAGCCCGATGGCTTACATGGGGACTTATAAACTGGCCTCAGAACAGGGACCTCGATTTCTGAAATCTCACTCCCTGACAGGAAATGTGCTGCAGAATGAGTTCTGTTTCACTCAGAGAAATAATTCAAACGGTTTTAGAAACTAGAGAGTGTTTTCTATCCAATAGTAATAATAATATGCATATTGTACGAGCAAGAATTGAGTACGAGGCAGTTTAATTTGGGAACTCATTTTAACAAAGTCGAAATGGCGCCCCCATAGGCTCAAGAAGTTTTAAGGTAGGTTGTTCTCACTGTTTGTTTGTGGGTGATTGTTCCTGTGTCTGTGTATACCACATGGGACTGTTTCGTTTGTTCGTTCGTTTTAGGTAGTCTGTTCCTGTTCGTGCGTTCTTCGTCTATATGTAAGTTCGTTTGTTTCAGGTCTGTTGCCTTCGTTTATTGTTTTGTAGTTTGTTCTAGTGTTCATTAGTGTTTCGTCTTTCATTTAATAAATCAGTATGTATTCATCACCCGCTGCGCCTTGGTCCGTTCATTCACCACAAGACGAACGTTACAACCACTCTCCATAGTTTCAAGCATAGTGGAAGCTGCATCATTTTATGGGTATGGTTGTAATCATTAAGTACTGGGGAGTTTCAGGATAAAAAATAAACAAATGGAGCTAAGCACATGCAAAATTCTAGAGGATTTTGTCAGTCAGGACAATAACCTAAAACACAAAGCCAAATCTACACTTGATTGGCTTACCAAGAAATCAGTGAATGTTCCTGAGTGACCACATTTCAGTTTGACTAAAATTGGATTGAAAATCTATGACAAGACCTGATAATGGTTGTCTAGCAATTATCAACAACCAATTTGACAGAGCTCGAAGAAGTTTGAAAAGAATAATTGGCTGTAATTGCTGCCGAAGGTGCTTCTACAAAGTATTGACTCAGAGGTGTGAATATTTATGTAAATGAGATATTTCTGTATTTCATTTTCAATAAATTTGAAAACATTCTATAAACATGTTTTCACTTTGTCATTATTGGGTAGTGTGTGGAGATGGGTGAACAAAACATATATTTAATTTTGAATTCATGCTGTAACACAACAAATTGTGGAATAAGTCAAGGGGTATGAATACTGTCCGAAGGCACTGTAATATAAACCATACTTTCAATCTAAAGTATTCCAATAGATCTGATCTTACTCGGCAAAATTGTGCAACAGAGGGGTCTCTATGTATGGCCTAAAATAGGGCAGACACAGCCTTGCTGGTCCTCAGAAGAAATCATCTCTATTTTGCATTAGTGGATATTTGAGATGCTTGCGATGTAGAAATCTTCCGAGGCACATGGAAGAATGAAGAAGTTGTCAGTTTGAGTATGGTGAATACAAGGTTTCCATCGTCTCTTATTTCTTTGATAAATGTATATTTGTCCTAGAGGAGGAAGCAACCATCTCGCATGTTATTCTTGATGTATGGTTGGATGTTCTTGGCAGTATGTTTCGCTTACCGTGATTCAGACAATTGTATTCATCAATTACACCAATGGATTATGTAGGCGTTCGATGGCTTGTTTAAGTCACTGCAAATGTTTCTCAAACTCAAAGCAATTAAGGTCATTGAGAGAAATGCAACATCTGCCAAGTGAGTGAGACCATGTACAGTACGTCGTAAACTGTAAATGTATCAACATATACACTCATGCTCATCTCAAAAAAGTGCATCAGCAGCTGTTTGGCGTAATGCCTCCTCCTCATCTCAGTCTAGCAAAATTGACATGGCTACACTAAAGGTCATAGAGTGGTGATATACCTTTTTGGAAACAACATCCTTCAATACTATTGGACCCGTGTAGAGCAAAAACTGCCTGTACTCAGTGGCCTTCCATTGGTCAGGTTCTGGCAGTGACCGAGGTTGTCGAGCAAATTCTTTTGGCAATAAGCCAGGAGATCAGAGCTTCTGAGAACTTGGTTTTCTGACAGTCTGCATGTACTAGTGCTTCGTTTAAGGAAAATCAATATCCTCCTTATGACACCAGAGCATACCATATGTACTGTATATAATCTGATAGACACCCTGAAATACAGAAAAGATGTAGCCACCTGATGGCTAGTATTGTAGGCCAAGTAATTGAATTCACCATAATTTCTGTCTGGATGTGTCCCGTCAGAGTGCAACCCTACCCTTCAGTTCCAAGAGCCTTTAATATGACATCTTTCACATGAACAATATCCACAATGGGATTTGATGCATTTTAGCAAGGCTCACACTGGTGCATCACAAAGACAGTTTTGATTGTGACATGGTAATGACGATTTGTCAGATTGATACCTGAAACCAGGAGCACCTTCAACTCAGGACACCACTCAGGTAATCATCCACAGGGACTGGCTTAAACCTCTCCAGTGAATATGGCAACAAATGGATGGAAATCATTAAATCTTAGGCCATAGGCCAAAGTTGTCAGCTAAATTATTTGAAGAATGGAACACCAATGCTGATTTTCAAATCGATTGAATCCTCAATGAAATCTGGACTCTCAACCAGAGTCTTCACTATACCCTGCTCAACACCAAAATATGCATATTTACCCTCACATTTCTCAAAGTGCTGTAACCTTTGGGTGTATGCATAGTTACCCTCACATTTCTCAAAGTGTTGTACCCTCTGGGTGTAGAAATAGTTACCCTCACATTTCTCAAAGTGTTGTACTCTGGGTGTATACATAGTCACCCTCACATATCTTAAAGTGTTGTACTCTGTCTGTATGCATAGTTACCCTCACATTTCTCAGTGTTGTACTCTCTGGGTGTATACATAGTGACCCTCACATTTCTCAGTGTTGTACTCTCTGGGTGTATACATAGTTACCCTCACATTTCTCAGTGTTGTACCCTCTGGGTGTATACATAGTCACCCTCACATTTCTCAGTGTTGTACTCTCTGGGTGTATACATAGTTACCCTCACATTTCTCAAAGTGTTGTACTCTGGGTGTATACATAGTCACCCTCACATATCTTAAAGTGTTGTACTCTGTCTGTATGCATAGTTACCCTCACATTTCTCAGTGTTGTACTCTCTGGGTGTATACATAGTGACCCTCACATTTCTCAGTGTTGTACTCTCTGGGTGTATACATAGTTACCCTCACATTTCTCAGTGTTGTACCCTCTGGGTGTATACATAGTCACCCTCACATTTCTCAGTGTTGTACTCTCTGGGTGTATACATAGTTACCCTCACATTTCTCAGTGTTGTACTCTCTGGGTGTATACATAGTTACCCTCACATTTCTCAGTGTTGTACTCTCTGGGTGTATACATAGTCACCCTCACATTTCTCAGTGTTGTACTCTCTGGGTGTATACATAGTTACCCTCACATTTCTCAGTGTTGTACTCTCTGGGTGTATACATAGTTACCCTCACATTTCTCAGTGTTGTACTCTCTGGGTGTATACATAGTTACCCTCACATTTCTCAGTGTTGTACTCTCTGGGTGTATACATAGTCACCCTCACATTTCTCAGTGTTGTACTCTCTGGGTGTATACATAGTTACCCTCACATTTCTCAGTGTTGTACTCTCTGGGTGTATACATAGTCACCCTCACATTTCTCAGTGTTGTACTCTCTGGGTGTATACATAGTTCACCCTCACATTTCTCAGTGTTGTACTCTCTGGGATGTATACATAGTCACCCTCACATTTCTCAGTGTTGTACCTCTCTGGGTGTATACATAGTCACCCTCACATTTCTCAGTGTTGTACCTCTCTGGGTGTATACATAGTCACCCTCACATTTCTCAGTGTTGTACTCTCTGGGTGTATACATAGTCACCCTCACATTTCTCAGTGTTGTACCCTCTGGGTGTATACATAGTCACCCTCACATTTCTCAGTGTTGTACTCTCTGGGTGTATACATAGTCACCCTCACATTTCTCAGTGTTGTACTCTCTGGGTGTATACATAGTTACCCTCACATTTCTCAGTGTTGTACTCTCTGGGTGTATACATAGTTACCCTCACATTTCTCAGTGTTGTACCCTCTGGGTGCATACATAATCACCCTCACATTTCTCAGTGTTGTACTCTCTGGGTGTATACATAGTCACCCTCACATTTCTCAGTGTTGTACTCTCTGGGTGTATACATAGTTACCCTCACATTTCTCAGTGTTGTACCCTCTGGGTGCATACATAATCACCCTCACATTTCTCAGTGTTGTACTCTCTGGGTGTATACATAGTCACCCTCACATTTCTCAGTGTTGTACCCTCTGGGTGTATACATAGTCACCCTCACATTTCTCAGTGTTGTACTCTCTGGGTGTATACATAGTCACCCTCACATTTCTCAGTGTTGTACTCTCTGGGTGTATACATAGTCACCCTCACATTTCTCAGTGTTGTACTCTCTGGGTGTATACATAGTTACCCTCACATTTCTCAGTGTTGTACCCTCTGGGTGCATACATAATCACCCTCACATTTCTCAGTGTTGTACTCTCTGGGTGTATACATAGTCACCCTCACATTTCTCAGTGTTGTACCCTCTGGGTGTATACATAGTCACCCTCACATTTCTCAGTGTTGTACTCTCTGGGTGTATACATAGTCACCCTCACATTTCTCAGTGTTGTACTCTCTGGGTGTATACATAGTTACCCTCACATTTCTCAGTGTTGTACTCTCTGGGTGTATACATAGTCACCCTCACATTTCTCAGTGTTGTACTCTCTGGGTGTATACATAGTCACCCTCACATTTCTCAGTGTTGTACTCTCTGGGTGTATACATAGTTACCCTCACATTTCTCAGTGTTGTACCCTCTGGGTGTATACATACGTGTGCGTGCATCTTTTGGAACATTAAGCCCCTCCTCTGAGAATGACCAATAAAGTACTGACTGCACCCCTGGTGAGGTTGTTTTCATTAGCCCAAGATGCCAGCTTCACACAAATAACACCCGTTGTTGTAGTTTGAGAATATGCTGCTTCACACACTATCAGATAACCTCATCACTATCAAACAACCATTCAGTTGACAACTAGCTTGATTGAGCCTCCGCCATGTACGCTATATCTCACTAGGTCAGCATATTTAGGCCTCCATATATCCACTAGTTCCATGACTTCCTTAAGTGTGATAGTTTCAATGTTTGCAACACTATGATTCTTTTATTTATTTAACTAGGCAAGTCAGTTCAGAACAAATTCTTATTTACAATGACAGCCTACCGGTTCAGGGGCAGAACGACAGATTTTTACATTTTCAGCTCGGGGATTCAATCCAGCAACCTTTCGGTTACTGGCCCAATGCTCTAACCATTAGGCTACCTGTCGCCACATCATAACCGCCCCACCACTAGGCTACCTGCCGCCCCCACTCTAACCGTCATAACTACCTGCCATTAGTTATGATATGATAACAGTACTGGTTGATGACTTTTTACAAATCCAAATATGTTTCAAACATAGATTCATCACACCAATACGTTGACAAATTACATTGAAACAACGTTGATTCAACCAGTTTGTGCCCAATGAGGGATTGTTTGACTGGGCAAGGCTCCAAACTCGCATAAACAAACAACAGTGAGTGTTTAATTAACACAGAGAACTAACTAATGGCTCAACTAAACAGCTTGTTTTGTCTGGTTATAGGGGGAGTCATGCTCTCATCCTGTTACTTTATGAACTTGAGAAACCAGACAACCAGCAGAGAGGTGGTTTTAAAGAGGTTCCTACTGCACAGTCAGAGCTGCTACTCTGATGGAGAGGAGCCTTAAAGCAGGTCGCCCATTAAGCCCGACTCTAAGAGCACAAATCAATGCACATTAACAGGTTAAAAGAGGACGGCAAGGGGGTTACATTGATGTCCCACATTGCAATATTATTGTCTTGGGTCTCCTATTCTGTTTGTAAGAGAGGGAGAGTGCTTAAGAGAACTCCTCTGTATTGATGGGCTTGCTCTCTCTAAGGAAGGGAGCACTTTGTAGCCTCTAGCCTCTCATATGAACTGCACATTTTCCACAAAGATGTGAGTGTGTTTAGGGGATGCAGTAAGTAAGAATGAAGAAAAAACAGGTAAAGAGTGGTCTCCTTACTGAGACTGAATGGCTCTGGATGAAAAAGTGGCGTACAAAAAAACAACAACAAAAAAACGATCTGGTTGCAAGAACATTCAGAGGGAAAGCAGAAAATGAAAAGCCATACTTGAATTGACGAGATCAATGCAGGTGCTTCCCATGAGGCCTGGTCAGGTAAATGGCCCAACTGAACTGCAGGGAAAGGTGAGAACAATGATGTTAAATACTATTATAAAGGTAGTCCTGGTAGTGAGAAGTTCCTGTAAAAAAGACATGCAGAGTGAAGCTGAGGAGGGAGTAGGACGTGTTTTGGGTAAGTGGTGGTTGAGGGGGTTGGTTCTTCTATCCTTGTGGGGTTCAGGGTTACAATTAGGGTTAGGGTAATGGGTTAGTGGTTAGGTTTAGGAGTTAGGTTAAGGTTAGGGTTAGGGGTTAAAATTAGGGTTAGAATTAGGTTTATGGTAAGGGTTAAGGTTTAGGGTTACGGGTTAGAGAAAATACAATTGTTTATGTAAATACATTTTAGGCCCCCACGAGGATAGAAGAGCATAACGTGTGTGTATGTGTGTGTATGTGTGCGTGTGTGTAGCTGAGGACAGTCTGTGTTCTGTATACAGACACTGGTGTGTGTGTATGGATGTGTATGCACATGCGTACGTGTGGATGTGTGCATGTTTGTGTATGTGTGCGCGCGTGTGTGTATGTGTGTGTGTATGTGTGTGTGTATGCCGGGAGATGGACAGGCAGCAGACAGAGCGAGGTGGCCTGCAAGGCCTCACCTCTCCACTGGAGTGGTAAATCAGCCATCAGCCATGTGATGTGCCCACTGCCCTCTGCTCAGCCCACTGAGACATGAGCCGCCCTACCCTACCCTACCCTATCCCATCCCCTCCGCATCACATCCCTCTCCCTCCCCCCTGCCCAACGGAGCTTTGATATCCCTACTCGCTCGGCTGCTCAGGCAATGGGCAGGGGCCAACCCGCAGCAGCATTCCTCTAAAGCAGTGGAACGAAGCAGCTGAACATATCCCATCATGCAACAAAAGCCCAGGAGACACGCTGGCCTTTGTGAGCAGACAGGCATGCTGTTCTGTTCACCCCTCAGCCCCTCAGCCCTTCGGCCCGATAGCATTGGGTCATCAGCTGAACCCAGCTCTGACCTGGTGGTAGCCAACAACTGCTTCCTGTCTGCTAGCATTACTGCAGCCAGCAGTGAGGCTAAGCCGCTCACACTACGGGGCCAGGCCAGGGCACACTGACCTGCACAGGGAAGGGGTGACTACCTATGGCCTGGTCCAGTATGGATCCCTGCTAGACGGAACAAAGGCAGGATCTCCTCAAGATGAAACAAGTTGGGTAACAAGGGGTAGTTGGTGGGTGGAGTCAAGATGGATATAACCAGTTTCAATTAAAGGAAGAGGTCAGAATGGACCAGTATGACCATGGGAACATCAATCAAACCTGGCAAAAGATAAGCACATTTCCTGTTACAGACAGAGGCCCAAACTTCTTATGGCTGCAATCCCGTTAACGGGATGATATGACAACAGCCAGTGAAAGTGCATGGCGCCAAATTCAAACAACAGAAATCTCATAATTAAAATTCCTCAAACATACATGTATCTTATACCATTTTAAAGGTAATCTTGTTGTTAATCCCACCAAAGTGTCCGATTTCAAATAGGCTTTACAGCGAAAGCACCACAAACGATTATGTTAGGTCACCGCAAAATCACAGACAAACACAGTCATTTTTCCAGACAAAGACAGGAGTCACTAACCTTTGATGATCTTCATCAGAAGACACTCATAGGACTTCATGATACACAACACATATATGTTTTGTTCGATAAAGTTCATATTTATATCCAAAAACCTCAGTTTACATTGGCGCCATGTTCAGAAATGCCTCCAAAATATCCGGAGAAATTGCAGAGAGCCACGTCAAATAACATAAATACTCATCATAAACTTTGATGAAAGATACTTGTTTTACAGAGAATTAAAGATACACTTGTTCTTAATGCAACCGCTGTGTCCGATTTCAAAAGCTTTACGGCAAAAGCACAATATTCAATAATCTGAGAACAGCGTTCAGCCACAAAAGGAAGCCATACAGTTACCCGCCAAATTGTGCAGTCAACAAAGCTCATAAAAAGCATTATAAAGCTTCACTTACCTTTGCTGATCTTCCGGTGTATATACTGTACGTATAGATTACATTTGGATTACCGTTACAGTGCTATTCGGGTTGTTAACCTCTAAAAGTCTAAGCCATTTTTGGCTGCTTTTCCTTCACTCTGCGGTCCAACTCATCCCAAACCATCTCAATTGGGTTGAGGTCGGGTGATTGTGGAGGCCAGGTCATCTGATGCAGCACTCCATTACTCTCCTACTTGGTCAAATAGCCCTTACACAGCCTGGAAGTGTGTTGGGTCATTGTCCTGTTGAAAAACAAATGATAGTCCCACTAAGCACAAACCAGATGGGATGGCGTATCGCTGCAGAATGCTGTGGTAGCCATGCCGGTTAAGTGTGCCTTGAATTCTAAATAAGTCACTGACAGTGTCACCAGAAAACCATCCCCACATCACACCTCCTCCTCCATGCTTCATGGTGGGAACAACACATGCAGAGATCATCCGTTCACCTTCTCTGTGTCTCACAAAGACATAGCGGTTGGAACCACAAATCTCAAATTTGGACTCATCAGACCAAAGGACAGATTTCCACCAGTCTAATGTCCATTGCTTGTGTTTCTTGGCCCAAGCAAGTCTCTTCTTATTATTGGTGTTCTTTAGTAGTGGTTTCTTTGCAGCAATTCGACCACGAAGGCCTGATTCACGCAGTCTCCTCTGAACAGTTGATATTGAGATGTGTTTGTTATTTGAACTCTGTGAAGCATTTATTTGGGCTGCAATCTGAGGTGCAGTTAACTCTAATGAATTTATCCTCTTCAGCAGAGGTAACTCTGGGTCTTCCTTTCCTGTTGCGGTCCTCATGAGAACCAGTTTCATCATAGCGTTTGATGGTTTTTGCGACTGCACTTGAAGAAACTTTGAAAGTTCTTGAAATCTTCCGGATTGACTGACCTTCATGTCTTAAAGTAATGATGGGCTGTCATTTCTCTTTGCTTATTTGAACTGTTCTTGCCATAATATGGACTTGGTCTTTTACGAAATAGGGCTAACTTCTGTATACCCCCCTACCTTGTCACAACACAACTGATAGGCTCAAACGCATTATTTGAGCTGTTCTTGACATAATATGGACTTGGTCTTTTACCAAATAGGGCTATCTTCTGTATAACCCCCCCCCCCCCTCCCCCCACCTTGTCACAACACAACTGATTGTCTCAAACGCATGAAGAAGGAAAGAAATTCCACAAATTAACTTTTTAACAAGGCACACCTGTCACGTTCCTGACCTGTTTTCCTTTTTTCTTGTATTTATTTAGTTGGTCAGGGCGTGAGTTGGGTGGGTTGGTCTATGTGTGTTTTTCTATGTTGGGGTTTTTGTGTTCGGCCTGGTATGATTCTCAGTCAGAGGCAGCTGTAGATCGTTTGTCCCTGATTGAGAATCATACTAAGGCAGCCGGGGTTTCACGTGTGTTTTGTGGGTGGTTGTATCGCGTGTCTGCATTCGTGCCACACGGGACTGTTTGTCGATTGTTTCATGGTGTTCTTTTGTTTCGATTCATTAAATAATCATGGACACTAATCACTCCGCATATTGGTCTGATCCTTCTCGCCTCTCCTCCTCGTCCGAGGATTACGACGATCGTTACAACACCTAATAATTTAAATGCATTCCAGGTGAATACCTCATGAATCTGGTTGAGAGAATGCCAAGAGTGTGCAAAGCTGTCATCAAGGCAAAGAGTGGCTACTTTGAAGAATCTCCAAAATAAAATATTATTTGATTTGTTTAAAGCTGTTTTGGTTACTACATGATTCCATATACAGTGGGGAGAACAAGTATTTGGTACACTGCCGATTTTGCAGGTTTTCCTACTTACAAAGCATGTAGAGGTCTGTAATTTTTTATCATAGGTACACTTCAACTGTGAGAGACGGAATCTAAAAGAAAAATCCAGAAAATCACATTGTATGATTTTTATTGTATGATTTATAATTAATTTGCATTTTATTTCATGACATAAGTATTTGATACATCAGAAAAGCAGAACTTAATATTTGGTACAGAAACCTTTTGTTTGAAATTACAGAGATCATACGTTTCCTGTAGTTCTTGACCAGGTTTGCACACACTGCAGCAGGGATTTTGGCCCACTCCTCCATACAGACCTTCTCCAGATCCTTCAGGTTTCGGGGCTGTCGCTGGGCAATACGGACTTTCAGCTCCCTCCAAAGATTTGACAAGGACTCAGTAGAGCGCGTTGAGCAAAGTAAACCCCCCCCCCGACATAAGAGAGATGTGTTCACTTCCCTCCAGCCAAATGTATCAGTGCCCTGACCAAGGGGGAGATCCACTAGAAACTACAGCACCTACTTAGCCAATGCATGTCAGAAGTGACCCCTTAAATGGTGCTAATTGGATGTGATGCAAAATGCTAATGAAAATAAAAATCTAATTATAACTTCCTCCTTGGGCCATGGTGAAACCATTAAAAATGGTAGAAAATGCCTCATCTCCAAGCCATTGGGCAGCCCTTAAAAACAGATACCATGTTCATTCCTATTCATATTCTTACTGCACTCCCATATCATAAACAGCTCATTTGAATTGGTGTGCTGCCAAGTGAGTCTCTTCGTCCTTACAAACAAGCAAGACAACAATATTGCGAGTCAAGCTGTTGTTTGTTAGTGGGCAGCAGGGTGATGCTGGCTTCATGACTCTCTTATCAGAAGCAGTGTTGTGTACTGACCTGACCCTCTGCTTAGATAGTGTGAGGATTTTGAGAGGCGGGGAGAAGACTTCAAACCCAAGCAGGCAGGCAGGCACATAGCTGCAGATGAAACAACAGCAGAAGGAAGCAATGAGTCTGTGACAGCCTGCACATATCTTCTGATCAAGGCTACAGCAATTTACTGGCAATAAGAGAAGATTTTACAGCAAACACCAAATGCTTTGTTTTCAAAATTACCATCATTTTCTTTCTGTGAAGATATATACTTATTTTATTTTATTAGTGCCTCTGTGTGTTTAGTAACCGAGACTTGGTTTTCATTGTCGCGGTGTTGCTCTTTTATTATTCTATATATAGTGCTTAGTGACATGTTGGCTCATTTAATTACTATGTAGAATTTGAAGTCTACACAATACTCAGCTAATTAAGAGAGTCACAGCAGTATAGATCTCAGCTTAGATCAAACGGGGTTGTGTTCATATGGGAAACAGAGAGAGGGTTAGTCTTCCGACCACTGGTATATCTTAATCCCTGTTCCTTCATCCTGATTAAAACACTGCAACAGGAGCCCTGGTGTGGTGTTGCTGACTGTCTGCGGAGAGGCAAGCCACCTCTTCTTCATGGAGAAATATCACCGCTCTCTCATTAGCAAAGGGGGTTTCATTTGGAATATATCTCACAGAGCACTTTGAGGGAAGCAGTCGTATTTACATTTAAAAGATCCGGAGTGGTCGACTGAAGCTAAGTAGCTACCTCTCTCCTTTAATTGCTAGCTTCAGTTGTCCATGAATGCATCCACTTTGTTACTCACTCTCATTACTATCCAGCAGCCACAGCCAGCTCACACACACACACACTCTCTCTCTCTCTCTCTCTCTCTCTCTCTCTCTCTCTCTCTCTCTCTCTCTCTCTCTCTCTCTCTCTCTCTCTCTCTCTCTCTCTCTCTCTCTCTCTCTCTCTCTCTCTCTCTCTCTCTCTCTCTCTCTCTCTCTCTCTCTCTCTCTCTCTCTCTCTCTCTCTCTCTCTCTCTCTCTCGCCTACTTCCCCCTCCGGAGCCCCCTACCTCTCTTCCTTCCCTCCCTCCCTCCCTCCCTCCCTCTCAGTCAGAGCAGGACCACAACAGTCTGCCTGAGGAGTTAGTTCTCCCAGTGGCCAAGAGACACAAACAATCAAGAGGGATTACAGCCTAATCCTGTTTGGACTTTCATCCAGCACACATATTTAAAGGAGAAAACCTCTGGAGCATGGAATTCCAAAAGGACGTGTTCTAGAAAGATATTGGCACGATTTGTAAACAGAGCCGAGGATGAGATTACACATTTTACATGACAAAGAGGACAAGAAACTTGACAAGAGATTTATAAGAGCCATGAAATGTCTGTAACTCAGTAGGTATTCAAGAGTTTTTCAGGAGTTTCAGGATTTTTTGTGGGAAGATGCTTTGACAGAAAGTTAGACACACATGTCTCCATGAAAACAATGTAAGACAAATCAGGTTTTAGTATTTGAACAGTAGAAGTCCAAGGAACAAGTATGTTTCCTTGGAGTTGTGCTGCAGCTGCAGTGAGTAATGGAGTGGTGTCTCTCTGTATCAGTCATGTAATGCCCCCAGGTCCCAGATGGGACAATCCCACTGCAATACAATCACATCACAGGAATGCCTGGCCTTGTTTCCCGCAGGGTCTCCACACTCACACTCACACTAACACATTACACTGTCACCCCGTTACAACTCACACCTGGCCCACGTCACTCAGCAGCAGCACACATACTAAACACACACACACACACACACACACACACACACACACACACACACACACACACACACACACACACACACACACACACACACACACACACACACACACACACACACACACACACACACACACACACACACACACAATCTGTGTCATACATGACGTACATATACTTATTAGGCTATATTGTATGTATTGTGTGTGTGGTTGGTCAGGCAAATAACAATGCCTTGCTCTCTGAACTATAATAGAAGCATGGTTCTAGCTCAGATTAACTGATACACCCAGCACATTACATATGTATCACTTATCACATACTTTGGATCGGAACAGACCGTGTCGTCTAACTGTCGACACTGTCACCATGATCAAATCCAGACGATTATATACTTACTGAATGACAGTCTGTGTACAAACATCTGTCTGTCAGAAAAAGCCAAACTGAAGAGAGACAGTCATGTCTATGCCTGCTGAGGCTGAAACACTGTGCCATGTCATTGTTCTTACATGTCCCTCTCTCTCGCTTCCGCTTCTCTTCTCTCCTCTCCTCCTCCTCTCATCTCCTCTCCTCTTTTCTCCTCTCCTCACCTCTCCTCTCTCTCGCTCGCTCCCCCTCTTCTCTTCTCTCCTTTCCTCCTGTCCTCCTCTCTCATCTTCTCTCATCTCTTCTCCTCTCTTCTCCTCTATACTGACAGCTGGGATCCATCCTGCCCTGTGTCCAGCCGTCAGCCAGATCTCCTTTGAAAGGCGGTGATGGAGGCGAGGCTTTAAAACTTTACGGCCAAAACTCTGGTACCACATGGCGTTTCAGTATCACCGCTGCTAGCGGGACCACCGATTTATGGCTCATGACATATTTAATTTGTAACCAAACACTTCCCCTTCCCCTCGTCCGCCTCAGAACTCTGGAAAACGTCTTGTTTTCTCAGGTCAGGGGTTAAACAAAGGAAACACTGTGCTGGCTAGAAGAAGGGGGCAGAGCTGTAGGTGTCATGGCCACCGCCTCCTCTCAGGCCGACACAGGGCAGACTGAGGGACACGCTAGGGTCAGAGGTTTAGCTGTGATATCCGGCAGGGGGCCAGGCTGTTACAGAAGCCAGTAAAAGACAGGGAGCAGATACAATCCCCACTGATCCCCGCTGCATCTCATATGATGACATGTTCACATTACAGGCTGGATTCTCTTACCCCTCTCTCCACAATATGTCCACTTGGTTGTTGGGCATGACATCTTTACAGCCCCATTGGTCATAAACCCCAAGGGGCAGTCCCCAAACACTGTTACACGCCCCACTGGCTCCTCCACTCTGAGCGGCTGTGTATAAACATATATGTTTATTTAGTGTGAACGTCCCGTGGCGCCTGCTGCTCGTCTCTCCTTCATAAAACCATGTCGCCCTGAGGAGGGAGTCTCCTATAGGAAGAATCACACAGGATTTACTGGCTGTCATAAAGGCCTGGTCCTCAGTCAGTCCCAGCACGTTGGCGAGAGAGAGAGAGAGAGAGAGAGAGAGAGAGAGAGGGAGAGAGAGAGAGAGCGAGGGAGGGAGCGAGAGAGAGAGAGAGAGAGAGAGAGAGAGAGAGGGAGGGAGCGAGAGAGAGAGGGAGGGAGAGAGAGAGAGAGATAGGGAGAGAGAGAGAGAGAGAGAGCGAGGGAGGGAGGGAGGGATTGAGGGAGGGAGGGAGGGAGGGAGGGAGAGAGAGAGAGAGAGAGAGAGAGAGAGAGAGAGAGAGAGAGAGAGAGAGAGAGAGAGAGAGAGCGAGAGAGGGAGGGAGGGAGGGAGGGAGGGAGGGAGGGAGTTTTTGAGTTTTTATAAAACCTTTATTTTATACTCAAGTGTTAACATAAATAATGACACACTGCCTTTTCATAAATGATACAACAAATGTAATTCCTAAAACAAAATAAATAAAAATAAAAATACAAAAGAACATATACATTCAACTTATTTCATCAACAAAAAATAATTCCCCCTCCTCTACAAAACAAAGCACTCCTTCGTAGGCCCACTTCTCCTCAAACAATGGGAGATCTTTTACAGCTGAGAAGAACTCAAAATCCACTTTTATTCTTGCTTTCACTAATCCTTTAAAAACACATCTTACATCCTGCCCATATCCCGTTTCTATCTTATGTTTCCTACTCAGAAAAATTGACATCTTAGCTTGTCCCAAAATAAAATTTAACAGTTGACATTTTCTTTTCTGTTGCTTACTATATTGAAACCCCAAAATAAAAACAGTATTATTGAAAATCTCCCCTACAGCTTTAAACAAAGATTCCATCATTTCCAATAGAGGTTTTATCCTCTCACACTCCATAAAACAGTGAAAAATGGTTTCTCTTATATTACAAAAAGGACATCCATCTCTAACATCTGAGTTAATAACAGATACAAAAGCATTAACTGCAATGATGCCATGTAAAACCCTCCATTGCATATCACCAGTACCCTTTTGTAACGGTGGTTTGTACAGTGCTCTCCATGCTGGCTTTACCTTGTCATCAATTCCCAATTTTACCCTCCATGGAGTGTCTTTTCTATGTTTCAATTTATCTTTATTCAACACCTTGACACACCCTCTATACAAGTCCTTCCCATTCACCTCATCCAAACCCACCTCCTCCAACCCTCTCAAATCCAGCAATACCGCCTTTCTTTCTGACTCTGGGATATTTGGTGTAATCCCTAGTCTTGGAAATGAGACTTCTTCATCTTGTACCTTCTTCTTGTGGCTATTAAGTATACCCCACTCTTCCGCTGACAGAGCCTTCCTGCAGCTTCCCAGCATTTGTCCGACAATCCTTTCCGACCTCACCCCCAAATGTTCAGCCACCCGTCTTCCATCCATTAAGGCGGGCCCAGCCATGGCCATTAACTGTTTTAAGGTGATGATTTTGCCCTTCACCAGAATCTTGGAGAAATGTGGAACAGCTGCAGTTGTACAATCCAGTCTTGCCCCATACACCAGAGGTTCCTCCAACAGCCAATACACTGACTCCGCTGAAGTTCGTCTGGACACCTTCATTATGCTCCACACTCTGAGAAGACCTCTGTAAAACGGAGGTACTCCCTCCCTAGAAATCTGGCTACTATCAACCAGAAATAAAGCCTTCTTTAAACCTAATCCTCCAACCCTCTGTAATACAAGACCTGCCACCCCTCTCCACACCACATTTTCCGGTCCATAAAGCAACCTTTGAATAAACTGAAACCGGAAAGCAGCAGCCCTACTAGCAAGATGTACAAGACCTTGTCCCCCCTCCTCTTTTGACAAATACAACACACTTTTTGGAACCCAGTGATATTTATCCCAAAAGAAATCCACAATAATTGCCTGTATCTTAGCTAGAAGGCCAGATGGTGGTTCTAAAACTGACAACCGATGCCATAGTGCAGAGGCAATCACATTGTTAACTATAATAGTTCGCCCCCTATATGACATACGAGATAGCAACCAACGCCATCTCCTCATCCTCCCTTCCACCATTTCAACCACCCCAATCCAATTTTTTTCCATAATCCCCTCATCTCCTAGGTACACTCCAAGATACTTAAAACCTCCCTTACACCATTCCAGCCCCCCTGGCAAAGCCATGATCCCTCCAGACCATTCTCCAATCTGTAAAGCACAACTCTTTTCCCAATTTACCTTTGCAGAGGATATTCCCCTAAAACGATCAACCATTAGACTCAAACTATCCACCTCCGCTTGATTTTTCACTAAAACAACTACATCATCAGCATAGGCTGAGAGACGAATAGGAGGAATATCCTCTGAAAGGTACACCCCTTCAATGCGACTTCTAATGCTATTTAGTAGTGGCTCTATAGCAATGGCATATAACATCCCTGATAAAGAACATCCCTGCCTAATACCTCTACACACTTTAAAAGGAGCACTCAAACCACCGTTAACTTTCAATACACTTTCAATGTCACCATATATCACCTTTATCATGGCAATAAAACCAGAGCTGAACCCAAACGCCTCAAACGTGTGCCATAAATATTGATGTTCAACTCGGTCAAATGCCTTTTCCTGATCAATTGAAATTAGACCAGCATCCAACCCAATAGCCCTAGAGACGTCCAAAAAATCACGAATCAGAGAAATGTTATCCCCTATCTGCCTGCCAGGAACACAGTAGGACTGGTCCGTATGTATGATTTGCCCCATCACCTCCCTCAGCCTGTTGGACAAAGCCTTGGACAGGATCTTATAATCAGTGCACAATAAAGCCACCGGCCTCCAGTTCTTCACCTCCCTAGGGTCACCCTTTTTGGGCAGTAGGGTGAGGACAGCCCTTCTGCAGCTTATTGGTAGTAACCCTCCGGTTAAACTATCATTAACTACTGCTAGCCAATCCTCTCCCAACATAGCCCAAAAAGACTTAAAAAAGTCAACGGGAAGCCCATCAATGCCTGGTGCTCTTCCATTTTCCATGCCTTTTAATGCAGTGTATAACTCCTGCAAAGACAATGGTTGCTCAAGCTCAACCTGAGCTTCTGCAGCCACCTGTGGGAGCCCATCAAGGAACTGCTGTGTCACTGTTTTATCCTCTTTGTACTCACACTTGTAGAGCTCAGCATAGAACTCTACTGCCCTCTTTCTAATTTCACTAGGGCTATTGAGCTCTTGTCCAACAGCTGATTTGAGACAATGAATAATTTTTCTTTGTCCATTCTTTTTCTCTAAACCAAAGAAAAATTTGGATGAGGCATCCATTTCAGAGATTCCCTGAAACTTACTTCTCACCAATGCCCCCTGTGCTCTGATACCCAGCAGGTCTGCCAATGCAGCTTTTTTCCTCTTGAGGGCCTGAGTATGGCCTCGATCTCCTGTGGTCTCACCCAACGTCATGAGTTCCACTATTTCAAACTCTAGGGCTTTCATTGATCTGGTGATATCCTTGGTGACATTCCTCGTGTATTGATTACAGAATTGTTGAATCTGGATTTTCCCTATATCCCACCACTGTTGAAGGGATACAAAACTGGCCTTTTGAGACCTCCACCTTTCCCAGAAAAAACTAAAACATTTCCTGAAGTGAGCATCACTCAATAAAGTTATATTAAAATGCCAGTATGCGCTTTTGGGTTTTACATCGTTAATGAACACCACCTCTGTTATTAAACAATGATCAGAAAATCCCACTGGGGTTATCACACTTGATTTACAGACCTGAGATTGATGCTCAAAACAATAAAACCTATCTAACCTGGCCATAGAGATGGTGTTCTCTCTCACATGCGCCCAGGTGTACTGCCTTGTGCTTCCATGTTGACTCCGCCAAATATCACACAGTTCATGTGTTACAATGAGGCGTTTTAAAAACTTCCTTGAGGCTATATGAGGTTCTTGGTGATTTCTATCTAAATCGCTGACTGTGCAGTTAAAGTCCCCAGCAATAAATAAATAATCTTCATTGTTACATTTCTCAATGGTATTTGATAATGTCTCTAAAAAACATACCCTCTCAACTGCCACCACTGGGGCATATACATTTATCAGACACATAGTGATGTTTTCATACCTTGCTCTAACTTTTAATAACCTCCCCTCAACTACCTCTTCAACCTCATATGACAAAGGCAAAAACCCTCTTGAGAACAATATAGCCACACCCCCACTTTTTGAGTTTTTATGACTACACACCACTGTCCCCCCCCACTCCTGTTGCCACATAACTTCATTTTCCAAATTACTATGCGTTTCTTGTAGAAAATTTATGTCACTTCCCTTTCCCCTAATTAACTCATACACTATTGCTCTTTTTTTACCATCTCTTGCCCCATTTACGTTTAAAGAAGAAATCTTAAAACTGCTCATGGATGAAAAAAATATACAGAGGAAGATACAGACACCACATCTCTTTACAGAGTTAAAACTGCAACTGAACTCTTTCATTTTCTTTAGAATTTACATCACTTATCACTCTCGTGACCACTTTCTTGAGTCTAGCAATTTCAGGGCTTGTCAAACCTCCCCCTGTAATTTTTGACATCAGAAACTTTGCTGATTCAATAAACAATTCACTTTCAGGGAAAAAATCAGTTATATTATAATCCTGCATATATTTCTTCCCTTTTGTCCACTTCAGAAATTGACATACCTTCTTAATCCCATACCTCCCTTCCACCCCAGTTATCTCGCTATTTTGTTGTGACGCGTCAGATGACTCACTCTCGCTATCCTCTCCAGAAGAAAACTCCACCATCTCTACAACCTGTTCATCTTCAACTAATTTATCAATCTCTACCTTCCTCTTAGAATTAGACCCTTCACCACCCCTTAAATTCTTCCTTTTACTCCTCGGTACTTTGAAAACAGCTGCTTCCTTTTCCGTTATTTCAATCTCCTCTTTATCTCCAATTTCATTTTCCAGCACCACCTCAGCGACGGCAGTCGCCATCTCACCTACTGCTTCCCCTCCCTCTTTGTTCTGATCTACCACAATTGCCCCCTTATCCACAATGCCTTCCTCTCCTACTTTTCCAACCACATCTGCCCACCTTCTCCGTTCCCCTGCACCCTTAGCATGTCCATCCCTTCGCGTTGATGCTTTAGCTGCACCATCACTAGAGCTACTACCAGGCTCTGCGCGCTCATTCTCAGGACAACTACGCACCAAATGCCCCTCTCTTCCACAACCAAAACATTTCATTGATTCAGTAGAAGCGTAAAAAACATATAATCAAATCCATCAATCTTAAAACTGAACGCTAAATTCAGTTCATCAACGTCCTTTTTTAAGATCATATGCACTTGTCTCCTATGAGTCACGACATGTTTCAGCAACGGAGATTTGCATCCAAACAGAACCTTCTTTATTGTAGATACAATTTGACCATGACCAGATAACTCTCGCTCCATCACTTCATCTCTAACAAATGGTGGTACGTTAGACAATATAACTTTCTTCGCCGGATTCATAAGCGGAAATACCGGCGTCTGTGTCTCCCGCAACACAACACCTCTCTCAACCATCGTATTCACCTTTTCAATGGAATCTAAGAATATCACTACTGCGCTATTCATCCTTGAGGCTGATTTGATGCTATCATACCCAATGATAGCACCCACAGCCAAGCTACATTCTTTCACTGAACACCCAGCCGCGGCAGGGATCTTTACCCCATTTCGCCTACTAAGTTTTTCAAACTCCAAACTTCCACGAGTGGCCATTGCAACCAGCCCCACCCGCTGGTTGTGCCCTCGCGAAAAACCAACCTCAACGATCCCACCACCTCTATACGTGCTTAGTGATAGTTAGACAAGATACCCTTAAAACAACTAAACTAATCAATATATACATACCAAAAAACCCAATAGAGTGAAAAGAATTCCAGTCGCTCTCACAATCACTCCTGTTTGACGACTCACTCCCAGCATGCACTCCGACGAGAGAGAGAGAGAGAGAGAGAGAGAGAGAGAGAGAGAGAGAGAGAGAGAGAGAGAGAGAGAGAGAGAGAGAGAGAGAGAGAGAGAGAGAGAGAGAGAGAAAACAAACCCAATTTTGATAAACTCCCATATCTACTGGGTGAAATACCACAGTGTGCCATCACCGCAGCACGATTTGTGACCTGTTGCCACAAGAAAAGGTCAACCAGTGAAGAACAAACACCATTGTAAATACAACCCATATTTATGCTTACTTATTTTCCCTTTTGTACATTAACCATTTGTACATGTACATCAATAACCATTTGTACATATATACAACACCGTATATATACATAATATGACATTTGTAATGTCTTTATTCTTTTGAAACTTCTGTATGTGTAATGTTTACTGTAAATTTGTATTGTTTATTTCACTTTTGTATATTCTCTACCTCACTCGCTTTGGCAATGTTAACATATGTTTCCCATGCCAATAAAGCCCCTTGAATTTAATTTAATTGAGAGAGAGAGAGAGAGAGAGAGAGAGAGAGAGAGAGAGAGAGAGAGAGAGAGAGAGAGAGAGAGAGAGAGAGAGAGAGAGAGAGAGAGAGAGAGAGAGAGAGGAGTTTTTGAGTTTTAAATATTCTTTATTGGGTCTGGGAGCCCACCACACAATAAATACTCATACAAAACCACAGTTACACATCAATTAAAAACACAACTCCAACTCCTCCTCCACAGTAACTAAACACAACAGCCTCTGAATACCCCATATACTCAAAAACAGATCAATATTGTTAACAAGTTTATAATAGGCAAACTCAACCCTTAGTCTCGCTGCCACCATTCCCTCCAGCATTCCCACCACATCCACAGACCCCTGTTCCCGAATACTGTTCTTTCGGGTCTTCCATATCGCTAATTTTGCTGCCCCTAATACAAAATTAAGCAACACAATGACACCCTTTTGACTGAACCTGTACTTTGGCCCAAATATATACAGTTGGGAAGAGAAAACCTCTCCCAACGTTGAGAACCAGTCAGTGATCAGGTCAATCATCCCGACCAACCTGGGACACAGTAAAAACAGGTGTGCCAGACTTTCAGACTCTGCACAGAATGGACACCCTTCCTCAACAGTAGGGTCCAGATGTACCAGATGCATGTTGGTGGCTATAGCTCCATGTATGATCCTCCATTGGAGGTCAGCTGTCCTCTTATCAATCGGCAGTTTGTATAATGATCGCCAACAGCCTTTTGGGGAAGCACCTGGACCAAGCACACCCGCCCACCTCGTCGATTTTACCCCTTCCAGGGAAGAGGCATGGGACACCTTTACACATATTCTGTACATGGCCTTCTTTCCCACCTCCTTGAAATCCCCCAGCTCCGGGGTATCGAAGGAAAGCAGCATCCCCACGTCCTCCTCAAATGCCCCCACCGCAGCACTAACAATCAGTGCAGGGAACACATAATCCAGACCCTCCTTCCACCGATCAGAATTGGAAATGTTAGTCACATACTGACGATGAAGAACTGGCAAGGAGTCACAGACCTCAGCGACGACCTTCCTCAGTAGGCGAGATGATCGGATCCCCGCTCTTTCTCCCAGCTCCTCCAACGATCTGCTCCTGCTCTGCATCAGATGACCCAGCTTGGTGCACCCGACACCTAACAGGCATGAACGCAGGCTGGCTGAACCCAGAGCACTGGACTGGATGGCAGTGTTATAAAAAAGAGGCTCTTCAAAAAGCCACATCCCTGGTAGCGTGCCGGCCTTACGGGACTTGTCAAGAACCCTCCAAGCCTGCATAACAGACTCATAAAATGGAGTCAGGCCATTCAACTCACCCCCCTCCAGCTTTAAGAGGAAAAGGTGCTTGTCTAAGCCCAAACAGCCTGCTCTCCTCATCAGTGCGTAGGCTGTGTCAACCCAGCTAGAACCGTCACTGTACAACAGTCTCTGGGCTGCTTGAAGCCGGAAAGCCATGATCCTAGAGGAAATGTCCACCAGGCCTTGCCCCCCCTCGTGCAGTGGCAGGTACAAAGCTGCAGCTTTGATCCAGTGTTGTCCAGACCAGAAGAAATTGACAAGGGTCCTCTGAAGCTCTTGTATCAGACCCTTTGGTGGCTGCAAAATCATTAGTCTGTGCCACAGGGTAGAAGCAGCAAGATTATTAATTACCAGTACCCTTCCCCTATAAGACAACTGGGGTAGCACCCATTTCCATCTTGACAGTCTGGCACACACTTTCTCCACTACACCCTCCCAGTTCTTTTTCTGAAAGACATCAGAGCCTAGAAAAACACCCAATGTCTTCATCCCATCTCTGCCCCACTGAAGCCCCCCTGGTAACCGTGGAGCGGACCCTATCTGAAGCTGACCTGCCCACAGCGCTTCACTCTTTCCCCAATTGACTCTAGCTGAGGAGGCACCCTCATACACCATTAAAGCGTCTGAGAGAACCTTAACATCCTCAGCCCCTGTAATAAAAACTGTCACATCATCTGCATACGCAGACAGTGCTATCGTGGGACCCTTCATTACACCTGGCACAGAGAAACCAGTAAGCTTCGCTCTTAAAAAACAAAGCATTGGTTCAATCGCCAGACTATATATCTGCCCTGAAATTGGGCATCCCTGCCTGATACCCCTTTGGACAGGGATGGGGCAACTCAAACCACCCCCCACCTTCACCATACACGAGGCCCCAGCATACAGTAAATTCATCCAAGACAAAAAAACATCCCCAAACCCAAAGGCTTTCATCGTTTTGAACAAATACTGGTGGTCCACTCGGTCAAAAGCCTTCTCCTGATCCAAAGAAAGTAAACCCACATTTACATCAGACAGTTTACAAATGTCTAGAACATCTCTTATCAGAAACAAATTGTCAACAATTGAGCGATCAGGTACACAGTAGGACTGGTCCTTGTGGACCAACAATCCCAGATACTCTTTCAACCTGTTTGAGAGACATTTTGAAACTATTTTATATTCTGCACACAGCAAAGCAACAGGTCTCCAATTTTTTATGAGAGCCAAATCCCCCTTTTTTGGCAACAGTGAAAGCACCGCACGTTGACAGGATACAGGAAGAGAACCCTCATGAAAAGATTCACACACCACTTCATAAAAATCCTCCCCAATAGACCCCCAAAAGTGCTTATAGAACTCAGATGGTAAACCATCAATGCCAGGGGCTCGGCCTGTTGAGAGCTGCATAACTGCTGTGGACAGCTCTTGCAGTGTAATGTCAGAGTCCAATGCGACTCTCTGTTCAGGTCCCAATTGAGGAAGACCGTGTAACAACTGTTCAGTACACAGAGAGTCACAATCCTCCGCCTTATAGAGGGCAGAGTAGAAATCCACGGCATGTTGACGCATTTCACTGTCATCCGTGGTCACCTTCCCATCAGGGAGACGAAGGCAGACCATCTGTTTACGTTGTAATTTCGACTGTCCAAGGTTAAAAAAAAAGGCACTAGGAGCATCCATATCCTTGAGGGAAGCGAAACGAGACCTAATCAAGGCACCTTTCACTCTTTCATGCAGAAACGACCTCAGTTCATGTCTCTTGTCCTGTAAGTTCATGACTAGTCCAGGGTCATTCTGAGTGAGCAGCTTCAATTCAATTGATTTGATGTCCTGTTCAAGGGCATTGATAGTCTCTTTAACTTCAATTTGAGACAAAGCAGTATACTGTTGACAAAATACTCGTATTTGGGCCTTCCCAACATCCCACCATTGTCTCAAGGACTCAAAATTCCCTTTTGTAACCCTCCATTTTTCCCAAAACAACAAAAACCTTTCACAAAACTTGACATCATGTAACAATTTAACATTAAAATACCAGTAAGGTGATGACCTTCGTGGACAGGACAAGTGAATATCAACAGTTATAATGTGATGATCAGAGAAACCCACAGGAGTAATGGCACACCTTCCAACCCTACTACAGTATTGATCAGATACGTACAACCTATCTAACCTTGCTGCACTGACACGACCTTCATTCACTTTCAACCATGTGTATTGCCTAACTTTTGCATTCCTTACTCTCCACACATCAGAAAGCTCTAACTCAGTTAATAGGCCAGACAGGAAAGTGGCTGACCGCAGGTGAGGTTCTTCAGCGTTGCGATCAACAGTAAAATCCACAGTACAGTTCCAGTCCCCCCCTAAAACCATACACCCCTCTTGGTCACACTGTCTTAAGGTTTCTTTTATTTTATCAAACACAACAAGACGCTCTGTACCCTCATTAGGAGCATAAACATTCAAAAAAACAAACAAAAACCCCATAACATCCACCTTGACCAATAAAACCCGACCCTTGACAATCTCTGTTGTAGATATCACAGTCACCCCTAAACCTGAGGAAAACAAGATGGCCACCCCAGCACTGAAATTAGTACCATGACTGAGTATATGCTGCCCCT
The DNA here is from genome assembly GCF_016432855.1 of Salvelinus namaycush. Lineage (NCBI taxonomy): Eukaryota > Metazoa > Chordata > Actinopteri > Salmoniformes > Salmonidae > Salvelinus > Salvelinus namaycush. The sequence continues at coordinate 13,087,051 of NC_052307.1, forward strand.
CCCACCACATTCCCCAGTCAACCTCATTATCCTCATCACTATGTGTCTCCTGTAGGAAAACTACATTAAGCCTTTTCTGTTTTATTTCTTCTAAAACCCAAGCCCTCTTATTCCTGTCCCTTCCCCCATTAATATTGAGAGAGCCCACCCTTAGTACCTCCATGTAGAAAAGAGAAAGGAAAAGCAGAAGATACCACAGAGAAACCAAAGAGAAAGAAGACACCCTATGAAGCATGATCATCATCATTATTTAAATTTTTTCTTATTAACCTGACCACGTTTCCCACCACCTTTTGCTGCTGTAACAGCAGTAACAAATTTCCTCAAGCGAAACCGCTTCTTCTCACTCAACTGGTCTAACCCCACCGTCTTCTGTAACATCACAGCTGACCTCACAAACTTATCAACATCAAAATATTCTGCCAATTTGACAGATTTCCCAAAAGTCTGATCCAGAAACCCATTTACCTCCTCTAGATCATAAATTGAGTCCTCACCAGCTGCTGTCATATCAGAAGAGATATCCATATCCTTCTCCTGATCCTCCTCAGCTGAGGCCATAGACCACTGACTCCCCTCTACCACATCCCTTTCAACACTCCCCACTTGCACCCCATCACTCGTACCAGGCATCTCCTCCACTACCTGGGAGACTAGCCCCACCTGAAACCCATTACCCGTGGTGGGCATCTCCTCCACTACATGAGAGCCCAGCTCCACATGAACCCCCTCCTGTACCCCATTACTCGTAGTGGGCATCTCCTCTACTACCTGGGAGCCTAGCTCCACATGAAACCCCTCCTGTACTCCATTACTCGTAGTGGGCATCTCCTCCACTCCCTTGGAGTCTAGCTCCACATGAACCCCCTCCTGTACTCCATTACTCGTAGTGGGCATCTCCTCCACTACCTGGGAGATTAGCTCCACATGAACCCCCTCCTGTACTCCATTACTCGTAGTGGGCATCTCCTCCACTACCTGGGAGATTAGCACCACATGAACCCCCTCCTGTACTCCATTACTCGTAGTGGGCATCTCCTCCACTACCTGGGAGATGAACTCCATATGAACCCCCTCCTGTGCCCCAGTACTCGTACTGGGCACCTCCTCACCAGTCTGAGGAACTGGCTCTTCAGATCCATCCTTACCTTCTACAACAATATTTTTCCGCTGCATAACATCTCCCTCTAATACAAGTTGCAAACTCGTGGCCTCAACACGGATAACTTGTTCCTCGGCAACAGGTGCTTGTGGCTGCTCAACCACTGTCAGCCCACCTCTCCCTACATCAGTGGGCCCAGGCGTTACGGTGACCACCTGCGCCCCTCCCTCTGCCTTCTCCCTTTTCGGGCAAGCATGTCGCTTATGGCCAACATCCCCACACTCAAAACACCGTTGACTACCCGTACTAGCATACGCCATATACATTCTATTGTCATACTTGACTTTAAACGATATCTCTAAAGTCTGCTCCGGTGAGTCCAAAAACATAAACACCTGTCGCCGAAACGACATAACCTGTTTCAACGCCGGGTGTTTGCAACCCAACGGAACAACCTTAATTGAGCTTGCAAACTTCCCAAAGCGCAATAACTCGCGCTCCAATAGCTCATTTGGAATAAACGGTGGTACATTTGAAATCGTTACCCTTGTTGACGGAGAAAAAAGCGGGGTAACTTGAATAAACATTCCCTTAAGAAGTACGCCCTGCTCAACCATACGATCAACAAGGCGCTCTTCCTTAAGAAATACCACCATCGCTTTATTCATCCGTGACGCATAAGCAACATTATCGTATCCTACCTTCTCTCCTACGGCGACCAGAAACTCCTCCACCGTGACAGTAGCTTCAGTAACACACCTAAAGCCGTGCCGAAGTGACAGGGACGGCATTCCAATTCTGGAAGCCATCCCCGCCAAAATCAAGGTAATTTCGATACGAAAAAACCCAAATACTTAATTCTACCACACCAAAAAAAAATATATAATAATCTTAATCATGCACAGAAGAAACCAAAGAATGCCACCAAGAAAGAAAAAACCGAAAGAAAGTTCTAAATATCCAACTCTACACAACACACGCACTCACTCAATCATTCAATTCCCAGCATGCACCAAACACTCCCAGCATGCAGAGAGAGAGAGAGAGAGAGAGAGAGAGGGAGGGAGGGAGGGAGGGAGGGAGAGAGAGAGAGAGAGAGAGAGAGAGAGAGAGAGAGAGAGAGAGAGAGAGAGAGAGAGAGAGAGAGAGAGAGAGAGAGAGAGAGGGAGGGAGGGAGGGAGGGAGGGAGGGAGGGAGGGAGAGGGAGAGGGAGAGGGAGAGGGAGAGGGAGAGGGAGAGGGAGAGACCTTGGCCTAAACATCAGCGCCACAGGTAACATCCACAAAGCTGTGAACGATCTGAGAGACAAGGCAAGAAGGGCATTCTATGCCATCAAAAGGAACATAAAATTCAACATACCAATTAGGATCTGGCTAAAAATACTTGAATCGGTTATAGAACCCATTGCCCTTTATGGTTGTGAGGTCTGGGGTCCGCTCACCAACCAAGAATTCACAAAATGGGACAAACACCAAATTGAGACTATGCATGCAGAATTCTGCAGAAATATCCTCCGTGTACAACATAGAACACCAAATGATGCAGGCAGAGCAGAATTAGGCCGATACCCGCTAATTAACAAAATCCAGAAAAGAGCCGTTAAATTCTAGAAACCACCTACAAGGAAGCGGTTCCCAAACCTTCCATAACAAAGCCATCACCTACAGAGAGATGAATCTGGAGAAGCGTCCCCTAAGCAAGCTGGTCCTGGGGCTCTGTTCACAAACACAAACACACCCCACAGAGCCCCAGAACAGCAACACAATTAGACCCAACCAAATCATGAGAAAACAAAAAGATAATTACTTGACACATTGGAAAGAATTTACAAAAAAACAGAGCAAACTAGACTGCTATTTGGCCCTAAACAGAGTGTACACAGTGGCAGAATACCTGACCACTGTGGCAGAATACCTGACCACTGTGACTGACCCAAACTTAAGGAAAGCTTTGACTATGTACAGACTCAGTGAGCATAGCCTTGCTATTGAGAGAGGCCGCCATAGGCAGACCTGGCTCTCAAGAGAAGACAGGCTATGTGCACACTGCCCACAAAATGAGGTGGAAACTGTGCTGCACTTCCTAACCTCCTGCCCAATGTATGACCATATTAGAGACACACGTTTCCCTCAGATTACACAGATCCAGAAAGAATTTGAAAACAAACCCAATTTTGATAAACTCCCATATCTACTGGGTGAAATACCACAGTGTGCCATCACCGCAGCACGATTTGTGACCTGTTGCCACAAGAAAAGGTCAACCAGTGAAGAACAAACACCATTGTAAATACAACCCATATTTATGCTTACTTATTTTCCCTTTTGTACATTAACCATTTGTACATGTACATCAATAACCATTTGTACATATATACAACACCGTATATATACATAATATGACATTTGTAATGTCTTTATTCTTTTGAAACTTCTGTATGTGTAATGTTTACTGTAAATTTGTATTGTTTATTTCACTTTTGCATATTCTCTACCTCACTCGCTTTGGCAATGTTAACATATGTTTCCCATGCCAATAAAGCCCCTTGAATTTAATTTAATTGAGAGAGAGAGAGAGAGAGAGAGAGAGAGAGAGAGAGAGAGAGAGAGAGAGAGAGAGAGAGAGAGAGAGAGAGAGAGAGAGAGAGAGAGAGATACTGTATATCTGTTCCTTTTTTTCTGTCTAGTCTGACTAATGTAGTCTACAACAATAATCAGTTGAATAGCTGATCAGTTAGTCACAACACCGGGACAGTGCAGGCTCACCAGACCTAGATGCCATAATCACTGGTGATCCTTTCTAAAACATTGCTTTATGTTTGATCTTTGCAACAGGACATGAAATCAGAGGAAGTCTGCTCAAACCTACACCATGTCTGTATTGGTAGGGGGGCAATAAAATGACCAATGTAGAACCACAACTACACAGGTCTGCATGGTGAATCACCATGTCTGGGTCTCAGGGATCTGGGAGCCACTACTACACCAGTAGAAGAAAGAAGGAGGGTACATACTCATATAGCACAGCAGAATCCAACTGCCAACTCCCTTCGTTAGAGCTGAGAGCAGAGCCAATCACAGCTCAGCATCACTAGACTACACATTCCACTCAGCCGGCAGGCAGGCAGGCAACCAGGCTAGTGTAGTATAGAGCAGGGATGGCAACTGGTGCCCACAGCCCCCCTTTTGTAAGCCTGGGATCAATTTTATTTTTAGGATCTCAGTCGGGGTATCAACTTACTGTTGAGTTTTAGAATAGCAGAATACACAAGGTGTAATTTCAGAATTTGGTTGTGCATCAGCAGTTTTTCTCTTGTTATGTCAAACACTGACAGTCACTCATTTAACCCATGTCAGCTAAAATGTTTTAGATTGGTAAATTAGTCTAGCCAGCTATCTAAACTTGTAGTAATCATGGTCGAAGTACCGACAGGGGAGCCCCCATTGATTTTGTTAGTCACTCTCACTCAGAGGAATGTTCTTTCACACTACACAGACAGCATTACTAGGGCACTGTATAGCCTAAACTAAAGCAAGGGTAGTGGTTCTACGCTGTCCTTCTCTAGGGCACTGTGTAGCCTAAACTAAAGCCAGGGCAGTGGTGCTACGCTGTCCTTCTCTAGGGCACTGTATAGCCTAAACTAAAGCCAGGGTAGTGGTTCTACGCTGTCCTTCTCTAGGGCACTGTATAGCCTAAACTAAAGCCAGGGTAGTGGTTCTACTCTGTCCTTCTTTGGGCACTGTATAGCCTAAACTAAAGCCAGGGTAGTGGTGCTACGCTGTCCTTCTCTAGGGCACTGTATAGCCTAAACTAAAGCCAGGGTAGTGGTGCTACGCTGTCCTTCTCTAGGGCACTGTGTAGCCTAAACTAAAGCCAGGGTAGTGGTTCTACTCTGTCCTTCTCTAGGACACTGTGTAGCCTAAACTAAAGCCAGGGTAGTGGTTCTGCTCTGTCCTTCTCTAGGGCACTATGTAGCCTAAACTAAAGCCAGGGTAGTGGTTCTACTCTGTCCTTCTCTAGGGCACTGTATAGCCTAAACTAAAGCCAGGGTAGTGGTGCTACGCTGTCCTTCTCTAGGACACTGTATAGCCTAAACTAAAGCCAGGGTAGTGGTGCTACGCTGTCCTTCTCTAGGGCACTGTATAGCCTAAACTAAAGCCAGGGTAGTGGTTCTACGCTGTCCTTCTCTAGGGCACTGTATAGCCTAAACTAAAGCCAGGGTAGTGGTTCTACGCTGTCCTTCTCTAGGGCACTGTATAGCCTAAACTAAAGCCAGGGTAGTGGTTCTACGCTGTCCTTCTCTAGGGCACTGTATAGCCTAAACTAAAGCCAGGGTAGTGGTTCTACTCTGTCCTTCTCTAGGGCACTGTATAGCCTAAACTAAAGCCAGGGTAGTGGTTCTACTCTGTCCTTCTCTAGGGCACTGTATAGCCTAAACTAAAGCCAGGGTAGTGGTGCTACGCTGTCCTTCTCTAGGACACTGTGTAGCCTAAACTAAAGCCAGGGTAGTGGTTCTACGCTGTCCTTCTCTAGGGCACTGTATAGCCTAAACTAAAGCCAGGGTAGTGGTTCTACGCTGTCCTTCTCTAGGGCACTGTATAGCCTAAACTAAAGCCAGGGTAGTGGTTCTACGCTGTTCTTCTCTAGGACACGGTGTAGCCTAAACTAAAGCCAGGGTAGTGGTTTTACTCTGTCCTTCTCTATGGCATGGTGTAGCCTAAACTAAAGCCAGGGTAGTGGTTCTACGCTGTCCTTCTCTATGGCATGGTGTAGCCTAAACTAAAGCCAGGGTAGTGGTTCTACACTGTCCTTCTCTAGGGCACGGTGTAGCCTAAACTAAAGCCAGGGTAGTGGTTCTACTCTGCCTTCACTATAAAGTGAGCCAGGCCAGGGTCTGGGCTGCCCTAATAAATCCTGTCTCGTTTAGGACTGTCTTTGTGGGCCATTGTTCCCCATATGGGGCACGTTAAACACAGGGACTGCAGGTAAATCACAGAGCTGGGCTTACATGCAAGAAGAGCCCACACTAACCAGGAGCAGATTGGAGGAAACACTGCACGCTGGTCTATGGACATCAGCATAAAGGTAGAGAAACAGAGGAAAGGAGAGAGAGAGGGTGGAGGGGTAGGGGTTGAGGGAAAGAGGGAGAGGGTGGAGGGGTGGGGGTTGAGGGAAAGAGGGAGAGGGAAATTTAAAGTGAGAAAGACAGGGAAAAGAAGAAGAATGGGAAAGAGAACGAGGTATACTGAAAAGAAGGAAGGGAGGGAACAAAGGGGCATAATGGGGCACAAACCATCCAGTGAGAGGTGTGTGTGAGGGGGGAGCCAGGTCAGACAGAGCGAGTGAGAGGAGGGGTGGTTGGCAGTGTTGTTTGGTAGGGGAGGTGTCTGCTGTGCCAAACAGACTGTGGCAGCCACCCCGCCAGGCTGCTCTCCAGAGGAGGGCCTGTAATCCCAGCAGCTCAATTGTGCTAGCCGGCAGGCACTTCCCCACTTCCACCGAGCAGCACAGTCAGCTGATTGGGACTGGCACTGTGGGAGTAGCAGAGACCAGGAGCAGCTACGCTTGCTGCACCTCCTGTTTACTCCACTCTAGCTTTTGCAGCGCCTCGATCACACCGACAGCATCATTTTGGTACACCAGAGGTACATTCAATTCCAATGGAACTCTGTGTTTGCCTTGCAGCATTGCGTTGCAGAGGCAGGTGGTTCTGTGAATCTGTGTGGTGCATATGTTGGATATATCTAATGTATGCTTCAAATTGTAAGCGTAGACTTGACAAAAATAGTAGCAGCAGGGGAATGTTGAACTGTTGTTGCACACATATCCAGTAAAAAGAATAACATAAGAATAACATAATAAAAGTTTGACTGCAGAATGTAGTACGCAGCATTGATGCAATGACGCTGTCGGTCGTATCGAGGCGTAAGGTACACATTTCTGCACGCATTGATTCTTTTCTATACGTTTGTTTGCATCTGGGTAATGTACATAAAGTTGAATCCAAATGTAGCATTCGTCATATGTGTGTGTGCGTGCGTGTGTGTGCATGTTGAGTGTGTGAGTTTGAGCGTGTGTGTGCATGTTGAATGTGTGTGCGTATGTGTGTGTGCGTGTGTGTGTGTGTGCATGTTGAATGTGTGTGTGTGTGCGTGCATGTGGGTGTGTGGGTGTATGTGCGTGCATGTGTGTTTGCGTCTGCAAAAACACCTGGTGCAGTCAGGCGTGTAATCACAAACCATTTGGGTTTCAGCAGCTAGTGTTCATCAAACATGGTGTACCGTGTCCTTTCTAACTCCCTGAGTCCCACAGATTACCACTTAGTCTCCAGCAGCTTGCCATTATTGCCAATGGAGAAGTAAACTAATCTAATCCCAACTGATTTCACTCAGTCACTGAGTGGTTAATGTCCTAAATGGAGGTGGGGGCAGAGGGGTGCTGAGGGCTGAGGGCATTCTGCAGTCAGGGCTTCCCTAATCCCCACAGCTGCACCTAACAGGGGGACAGACATTTGGGAAAGGGGGTGTGAGAAGGGAGTAAGCCAAAAGCCAAAAACCCAAAGAATGATCCATTCTCCTGTTCATTTATTTTCTTCTTCTCACACCACCAGGCCAGGGCTCAGTGACGTTCTGTGGCGAAGCAGCAATATTACTCCAACATTGATTCAACATCCCCATGACTATTACTATCACAAGCTCTACATACTGGTGAGAGAGGAATGAGCGTGAGGTTGAAGAGGGTCATTGGGTGTTCAGGTTATGGGGTAGGGGGTGCTGGGTCCCTGGAGATGTTTACCACAGTCAGCCAGTGAGTCTCTTTCTCAGGAGCCTCTGTAAACCTCCAGTAGCATAGCAGTGTGTTAGAGGTGCCGTCCTGTAGGCTGTGGGCTCTGCAGCCCTGACGGAGCACATTCGTCCCCCTGCTCTGCTGCTCTGCCAGTTGGCAAGCCTAACCCAGGAAACTGTCAGTGTCGATTGAGCTGAGTGGAGGAGCTCGTGCTAAGGAGTCTTGCTGGTCCAGGGCCCACCTCTCTTTCCAAAGCATGGGAAAAAAGAGCTCCGGCATTCCACAGGTCTGAGCTGCCAGCTTCCCCCTGCTGCCCGGGGTTCACAGGGAGCCCTGAATGAGATTAACAAAAGCGTTCTGTTGGACCCCTCTTGGCTGCCTTCCACGTCAACAGCCTGCCAGGTCAAAGGTCACACTAACTACATTCATTCCCAGCAGACCCCTTGCTCCAAACACAGGCTGCCAGTCGCACAAACTCCCAGCTTTCCTCTAATCCCTTGAGATATGTCTGATCTCTCCACATGTTTCTGCTCAATTAAAGCAATATCACACCTTTCAAATGGAATGGAAGGAGAGGGAGAGAGGGAGAGAGGGGAGGAAAAGAGGAGAGAGTACAGGCTAAGGGTGAGAAGTGTGAAAAAGAATGAATTGAAGAACAGAGTGATTGAAATAGAAAGAGAATAAGAAGAATGAATATGTTTCTGTGTGAGGCAGTAGCATGGGCTCAGTACCACATGAATCACTGTACCTGATGAAACTTCCAGAGACAAAGCTCAACGTTCCTTCACTCAGAGTCATTACTAATGCATAATCACTCACTGTACTGTACAAACACTATACACACACACCTGCTTAGCCATCTTATTCAATCTAGAGGTATTCTAGATAGAGCAATGGATTTCTGAATTACACCAAAGGTTCATGAACATAATTAATGTCATTCATGTAACATAAGAAAGATGCCTGGATTTCTGCATACATGTTTTACTAGGAGGAACTAACCACATTAGATTGAAAATACCATTAGACACCGTGACTGCCTTTCCTGGGTAGAGAAATATCTTGATATCTGGTGATGACTTATTGAATTTGCTTATTTATATATATTTTTTTATTTTACTAGGCAAATCAGTTAAGAACAAATTCTTATTTTCAATGATGGCCTTGGAACTGCCTTGTTTAGGAGCAGAACGACAGATTTTTACCTTGTCAGCTCGGGGATTCGATCTTGCAACCTTTCGGTCCAAGTCCAATGCTCTAACCACTAGGCTACCTGCCGCCCCTTTAATGCCGGAAGGCTCTGTCTGCAATAAACATGCAGCCTACACTCAACATGAAACAGTCACTTCTCATCTCTGTAGACAGAGCATCTGAAACTAGTTAAGACAAACAGTTGGCAACGAGAAGTAGAGGTGGACCAGCTGAGAGCGAGAGACGTAGGGAAGCAGAGAGGGAGAGGAGTGAAAAGAGAGAGAGAGAGAGAGAGAGAGAGAGAGAAAGGAGGAGGATGAGGGGTTTGGAGGAGGAGAAGGAGAGAGTGGAGTAAGGGGTGGGGGGGGTTCACAGAAAGGATCATACATTTATTTTTTCCACCAGTATTTCTTGTCCTTGATCTGGCTGCTTTTCTTTAAGCTGGATCCAGAACCCCACCCCCCTGCAGAGTCTTACCCCAGAGGAGGGGAGAGCTGGGCGAGGGAGAGACGGCCAGCTGCAGGCTTGACTGGAGCCCTGCACACACACACAGATGGAGCAGAGAGAAGGAGAGGGGGGGGGGGCTGGAAGCAGAGAGAGAGAGGAGAGAGAGAGCCACTCGATGACAGCGTGAGTGCAAGGGGGATATACCACTCAAAGACACAACACGGCACCCTGAGAGATTGAGTTTCAAAGTGGCAGAGCAGGAGGGTTTCCAGGGCAATGGACTTCCGCCACTAAGGCCATGCAGCCATGGAACACAACACAGAGCTGACCCCAAACATATGACATAACACACCCGGCCAACAACAGACTGACGGCAGCATACTGTATGACAGCCCTGGTAGATCCCTGCATATGCAGTATGACAGTCCTACTATACAATACAAGGCCTTGTAATACCCAGCTTATGATGACTCATAAACACAGAGTCAATCCAGAACCCAGAATTTGACAGACCTTCCCTACCGCACACAGCTAACATGTTTATCAGACTGCAGACCACAGCCTTCTGTAGGATATGCGGTCCTTAGCCATGTAGATACTGTTGCAGTGCTTTGTCCACCATAAATCAAATGGCTCTGTGAAACATCAAAGAAATGTGTCTTACAGTATGTGATAGATTAGAGACATCATGGTCCAACATGCTTTAAATACCACATAGACCAAACAGTATGTTATGGAGAGAGAGGAACAACCAGGTAGCGCTCCTGAGTAATCATGGTATTCCTGTCTGATCAATAGAGGGCGCTAGCACTCAATATGGGAATTAATCTATTGTAAATCATAAAACATATTTCTGTCATCTTTTATTTGTAGGCTATTCAAAATAGTACATTCATTTGATAAGAAAATACTTTGATTTTACATATGAAGTATGGTACTAACAGACTTCAAAATAGATGTTTTCAGCATTAGCAGAGAAAAACTGCTATTAGTGTGATATTTGGGAGAAGGCATTTGAGTGTGCTCATGCAGAACAAACAGTTCTGTAGTGAGAGAGAACTCTCCTAAGCAAGCAATAAACGTATATACACCAACTCAGTGGATGCTGCTATATTGGGTGCATTCAGTGTGTGTTGTGCAGAGACATGAACACCAGCTCAGGTGGAGAGTCACATCATGTTTGTGAGCAGCAGAAATGGTGCACCATAAATGTACAGACACACATGCGAAAGCCATTGCTATAACTCCACTATAACTCCAACTCCTGACATAATGTAACCAAACAGTAAAAATCCCCAACTGACATGTCATGATCTGTTTGATTACTTGTGTGAAATAGTGCTCTCAGTTGCTTTATAAATCACACGCAATCCCTAAGAGGTAGTGACAGCTGATTTAATGAAACATGGGACAGTGCTGGTGAAGATGAAGTGTGGTGTGTTTTAAATCAAATCAAATCAAATTTTATTTGTCAAATGCGCCGAATACAACAGCTTACAGTGAAATGCTTACTTACAAGCCCTTAACCAACAATGCAGTTTTAAGAAAAATAAGTATTTAGAAAGTATTCACTAAAATGAACTGAAGTAAAAAAAAAAAACACTAAAAAAACATGTCATTAAAGAGCAACAATAAAATAATAGTAGCGAGGCTATATACCAGGGGTACCGGTACAGAGTCAATGTGCGGGGGCACAGGTTATTCGAGGTAATTGAGGTAATATGTACATGTAGGTAAAGTGACTATGCATAGATAATAAACAGAGAGTAGCAGCTGCGTAAAAACGGGAGTGAGGGTGGGGTCAATGCAAATAATATGTGTAGCCATTTGATTGGGGGTAGAAGCTGTTAAGAAGCCTTTTGGACCTAGAATTAGCGCTCCGTTACCGCTTGCTGTGCGGTAGCAGAGAGAAAAGTTTATGACTAGGGTGGCTTCCTCTGACACCACCTGGTATAGAGGTCCTGGATGGCAGGAACCTTGGCCCCAGTGATGTACTGGGCCGTACGCACTACCCTATGTTGTGCCTTGCGGTCGGAGAACGAACAGTTGCCATACCAGTCGGTGATGCAACCAGTCAGGATGCTCTCGATGGTGCAGCTGTAGAACTTTTTGAGGATCTTAGGACCCATGCCAAATCTTTTCAGTCTCCTGAGGGGGAATAGGCATTGTCGTGCCCTCTTCACAACTGTCTTGGTGTGTTTGGACCATGACAGTTCGTTGGTGATGTGGACACCAAGGAAGTGTCAACCTGCTCCACTACAGCCCTGTCGAGGAGAATGGTGGCCTGCTCGGTCCTCCTTTTCCTGTAGTCCACCATCATCTCCTTTGTATTGATCACGTTGAGGGAGAGGTTGTTATCCTGGCACCACACTGACAGGTCTCTGACCTCCCTATAGGCTGTCTCATTGCTGTCGGTGATCAGGCCTACCACTGTTGTGTCGTCGGCAAACTTAATGATGGTGTTGGAGTCGTGCCTGGCCGTGCAGTCATGGGTGAACAGGGAGTACAGGAGGGGACTGAGCATGCACCCCTGAGGGGCCCTTGTGTTGAGGATCAGCGAGGCAGATGTGTTGTTACCTACCTTTATCATCTGACGGGGTGGCCCGTCAGGAAGTCCAGGATCCAGTTGCAGAGGTAAGTGTTTAGTCCCAGGGGCCTTAGCTTAGTGATGAGCTTTGGAGGGATGGGTCCAGAGTGGGGATGATATTCCCTAAAAACATGTCACTTCGATACAACTATGACTGGAAGTTACTTTTTTTGTGGCAGGTTAGGAGAACTTACGCAGCAGGTTTGGAGAATTAGGTTAAGGTTAGGAAAAGGGTAAGGGAAAATGCTCTCCTAACTTGTTTTACAAAATGTTACTTCCGGTCATAGCTGTATTGAAGAGGCGTGTTTTTAGGGAGTCCCAGAGGGGACCGTACAACATTAGCCCCAGCCTGGCGACCCTCATCAAGAGACAGGAGCCTCAATGACATTCAGGGGTATGGGCTCTCTAACAGACTGACACATATAAACCAGACCTGATCACTCTACCTGTCTGCTGCAGACAGACGGACGGAGGGACAGATGGACAGAGGGGTAACAAACAGGGCTCCGAGTCTGAAGAGTTTCCTGTGGAACAGAAAAATTTGATAATTCATACATGTAATGGGATCCATTAATCCATGTATTAACTACCCCACACCATACAACAGGGCACAGCCTGGAGAAATAAGACACAGATGAGAAAAGGCCAGGAGAGGCCGAAGAGACACATCAATTAAAGGGTGGTGAGGAGAAAGAGGTGGAAGAGAGGGGAGGAGGGAGGCAACAGCATTCAGAGTGAGAACAGGAGGAGAGAATAGAGATAGATCTGGGTTTATTGCTAGACATGATCTGGGGTGATCTTGAGAATCCAAAAAAGAGGAGAAAGGTTCTGGGGTGAGAGAGAGTGGCCCCCAGTGCAGGGGTGAGAGGGGATGAGTGGTGGGGGACGGGGACAGAGCTGGGGCTGCGTGGTGCGGTGCTAACAGGCCCCTGGGGAGCCGGAAGGCGCTGTAGGACCATATGGGGAACAGTGAAAGAGAGGGAGTGGCGGGCAGGCGGAAGGGAGCCTCAGGGCCTGGGCTGACAGGACTGCACTGCCCCAACTAACCAAACCTCAGCTTCAGCTGTTCCCCTGGAGCCATGGGCCTGCCTGGGGACTAGACACACACACATACATAACAAAAACTAGACACACACACAGGACAATACACCACCAGCCTCTGTGCAACACAACACACCAGCCGCAGTGAGAATAAGCACTGCACCAGCCATGGAGCCAGCAAACTCACAGCTCACCAGCTTGTGGCTGAAACAGGGGAGAGAAGAGGTGGGAGGGTATGGAAAGATACCTTGCACAGTCTCTCAACAATCTTACCTGGCACTTGCAAGCTACACTCTTAGAAAAGGGTTCCAACAGGGTTCTTCTGCTGTCCCCATAGGAGAACCCTTTTGGGCTCCAGACAGAACCCTTTTGGGTTGGAAAGGGTTCTTACATGGACCCCAAAAGAGTTCTACCTGGAACCAAACATGGTTATCCTGTGGGGACAGCCGAATAACCATTTTAGGTTCTAGATAGCACCTTTTTTTCTAAGTGTATGGTGCTTATCCTTAGAGCACAATTTGCATTAAAATATGACTCAATGTCAGCTAACTATCTAACTGAGCGGTCAGCATAATCCTACATGTTGAGAAACACTGGCCTGTGGTCTAACATCTACATACAGAGGGCACTTATTCTTAGACTCTTGCCTGGACTGATACTGAATGCTTTGAAGGAGCTTTCATAAGGGTTTGGTGGCACTCAATATTATAGCTCTCAGATGAGCATACGATTCCTGTCCTCAATCTCCTCAGCAGGTCGTGACAGACAGTGTTGTCCGTGACTGCAATATATTATTGACAGTGTCACTCAATATGTTATATAGAGACTGTGACATACGGTCACACACCCCTCTATCACTTGCTGGCAGCAACCGGTCTTCTCCTGCTCTATCCTCCCCTTAGGGAAGGAATCTGCCATGGCCACAGTGGATTGTCTTCCTGGAGCTCAATAGAACAGTAGCACCTGTCTGTCTCTGTCTCTCTGTAATAATTATTAATGTGTGCCCCACCACTCCATCTTAAGAGCACAATGAGCTGCCTCTCCTCTCCAGTCAGGAGCTGCAGCCAGGCAGTGTTCAGTTTTCAGGTTGGGCTGTTATGCTGCAGGCAGGGGTGATAAGGGGAGGAGAGGGGAGGATGTCCCAACCACCCTGCCTGCCTGTCTATCTGTCTGTCAGCCACTCCCATCCATTGTGTAAACTGTCTGCTGTGTGTCTCTAGCCCCAATTCCCCCAGTACAGCTTGAGATGACAAACAGTGTGGCGAGGGGGGGGGGGGGGGGGGGATTCTCACTTAGTTTAATGTCTGCCCCAGCCAGGGATAAAGACAGTTCTCTTTCTCCATCTCTCTCTATCTCTCTCTCTCTCTCTCTCTTTCTCTCTCTTTCTCTCTCTCTCTCTCTCCATTGCCCCTAACCTATATCAAATCTTCTGTAGTCTGTCTCCCCTCGCTTTCTCTCCCTCTTCCTATAACACTCTCCCTCTCCACAGGCCTCATCTATCATGTGAACAAAAGGAGAACATACTGTATGTTCATTCAGATTCATTGTATACAAAAATCACAGATTTGTAATATTTAAGAGAAAGAACTGCAGACATAATAACATTTGTAAAAAAATGTATGACAAATAAAACAATAATATATATACAGTGGCTTGCAAAAATATTCACCCCCCTTGGCATTTTTACTATTTTGTTGCCTTACAACCTGCAATGAAAATAGATTTTTGGGGGGTTTGTATCAATTGATTTACAGAACATGGCTACCGCTATGAAGATGCAAAACATTTTTTCTTGTGAGACAAACAAGAAATACGACAAAAAACGGAATACTTGACTATTGACTATTCACTCCCCCAAAGTCAATACTTTGTAGAGCCACCTTTTGCAGCAATTACAGCTGCATGTCTCTTGGGGTATGTCTCTATAAGCTTGGCACATCTAGCCACTGGGATGTTAGCTCATTCTTCAAGGCAAAATTGCTCCAGCTCCTTCAAGTTGGATGGGTTCCGCTGGTGTACAGCAATTTTTAAGTCATACCACAGATTCTCAATTGGATTGAGGTCTGGGCTTTGACTAGGCCATTCCAAGACATTTAAATGTTTCCCCTTAAACCACTCAAGTGTTGCTTTAGCAGTATGCTTAGGGTCATTGTCCTGCTGGAAGCTGAACCTCTGTCCCAGTCTCAAATCTCTGGAAGACTGAAACAGGTTTCCCTCAAGAATTTCCCTGTATTTAGCGCCATCCATCATTCCTTCAATTCTGACCAGTTTCCCAGTCCCTGCCGATGAAAAACATCCCCACAGCATGATGCTGCCACCACCGTGCTTCACTGTGGGGATGGTGTTCTCGGGGTGATGGGAGGTATTGGGTTTGCGCCAGACATAGTGTTTTCCCTGATGGCCAAAAAGCTCAATTTTAGTCTCATCTGACCAGAGAACCTTATTCCATATGTTTGGGGAGTCTCCCACATGCCTTTTGGCGAACACCAAACATTAGTGCTTACTTTTTTCTTTAAGCAATGGCTTTTTTCTGGCCACTCTCCCGTAAAGCCGAGCTCAGCGTAGTGTACGGATTAAAGTGGTCCTATGGACAGATACTCCAACTCCGCTGTGGAGCTTTGCAGCTCCTTCAGGGTTGTCTTTGGTCTCTTTGTTGCCTCTCTGATTAATGCCCTCCTTGCCTGGTCCATGAGTTTTGGTGGGCGGCCCTCTCTTGGCAGGTTTTTTGTGGTGCCATATTCTTTCCATTTTTTAATAATGGATTTAATGGTGCTCTGTGGGATGTTCAACGTTTCGGATACTTTTTTATAACCCAACCCTGATTTGTACTTTTCCACAACTTTGTCCCTGACCTGTTTGGAGAGCTCAAGGGTCTTCACTGTGCCGCTTGCTTGGTGGTGCCCCTTGCTTAGTGGTGTTGCAGACTCTGGGACCTTTCAGAACATGTGTATATATACTGAGATCATGTGACACTTAGATTGCACACAGGTGGACTTTATTTAACTAATTATGTGACTTCTGAAATGAATTGGTTGCACCAGATCTTATTTAGGGGCTTCATAGCAAAGGGGGTGAATACATATGCACACACCAATTTTCCATTTTTTTTAATATATAATTTTTTTAAACAAGTCATTTTTTTCATTTCACTTGACTATTTTGTGTATGTTCATTACATGAAGTCCAAATAAAAATCAATTTAATTTACAGGTTGTAATGCAATTAAAAAGGGGGGGAAAAGGGGGATGAATACTTTTGCAAGGAACTGTATACTGTATGTACACTGCTCAAAAAAATAAAGGGAACACTTAAACAACACAATGTAACTCCAAGTCAATCACACTTCTGTGAAATCAAACTGTCCACTTAGGAAGCAACACTGATTGACAATAAATTTCACATGCTGTTGTGCAAATGGAATAGACAAAAGGTGGAAATTATAGGCAATTAGCAAGACACCCCCAATAAAGGAGTGGTTCTGCAGGTGGTGACCACAGACCACTTCTCAGTTCCTATGCTTCCTGGCTGATGTTTTGGTCACTTTTGAATGCTGGCGGTGCTTTCACTCTAGTGGTAGCATGAGACGGAGTCTACAACCCACACAAGTGGCTCAGGTAGTGCAGCTCATCCAGGATGGCACATCAATGCGAGATGTGGCAAGAAGGTTTGCTGTGTCTGTCAGCGTAGTGTCCAGAGCATGGAGGCGCTACCAGGAGACAGGCCAGTACATCAGGAGACGTGGAGGAGGCCGTAGGAGGGCAACAACCCAGCAGCAGGACCGCTACCTCCGCCTTTGTGCAAGGAGGAGCACTGCCAGAGCCCTGCAAAATGACAGGCCCAGGGTCAGGTCAGGCAGAGGTCAGTAATCCAGAGTAGGGGCAAAGGCACAGGATGGCAGCCAGGCTCAGAGTCAGGACAGGCCAGGGTCAAAACCAGGAAGACGAGAAAAAGAGAGACTGGGGAAAAGCAGGAGCTGAGACAAACCGCTTGTTGACTTGAACAAACAAGACAAACTGGCACAGACAGACAGAAAACACAGGTATAAATACCCAGGAGATAATTGGGGAAGATGTGCGACACCTGGAGGGGGGTGGAGACAAGCACATGGACAAGTGAAGCAGATCAGGGTGTGACCAGAGTCAATACATGTTACAGCTGTTAATCTTTCTGGGTATGTCCTTAAGAGCTTTGCACACCTGGATTGTACAATATGAGCCCATTATTCTTTTTAAAAATTCTTCAAGCTTTGTCAAGTTGGTTGTTGATTATTGCTTAACAGCCATTTTTAAGTCTTGCAATAGATTTTCAAGCCTATTTAAGTCAAAACTATAATTATGCCACTCAGCAACATTCAATGCTGTCTTGGTAAGCAACTTCAGTGTATATTTGGCCTTATGTTTTAGGTTATTGTTATTGCATTTCTCTCCCAGTGTCTGTTAGAAAGCAGCCTGAACCCGGCTTTCCTCTAGGATTTGCCCGTGCTTTGCTCTATTGCATTTATTTTTATCCCCAAAAAACTCCCTAGTTCTTGCCGATGACAATCATACCCATAAGACGATGCAGCCACCACCATGCTTGAAAATAAGAGTGATACTCAGTGATGTGTTGTGTTGGATTTTCCCCAAACGTAACGCTTTGTATTCAGGACAGAAAGTTAATTTCTTTGCCACATGTTTTGCAGTTTTACTTTAGTGCCTTATTGCAAACAGGATGCATGTTTGGAATATTTGTATTCTGTACAGACTTACTTCTTTTCACTCTATAATTTAGGTGAGTACTGTGCAGTAACTACAATGTTGCTAATCCATCCACAGTTTTCTCCTATCACAGCCATTAAACTGTAACTGTTTTAAAGTCACCATTGGCCCTATGGTGAAATCCATGAGTGGTTTCCTTCTTCTCCTGCAACTGAGTTAGGAAGGACGCCTATATCTTTGTAGTGACTGGGTGTATTGATACACCATCCAAAGTGTAATTAATATCTTCACCATGCTCAAAGAGATATTTAATGGACGATTTTTTTAGGTGCCCTTCTTTGAGAGGCATTGGAAAACTTCCTGGTCTTTGTGGTTAAATCTGTGTTTGAAATTCACTACTCGACTGAGGGACCTTAGAAATAATTGTATGTGTGGTGGTACAGAGATGAGGAGGTCATTCAAAAAGATGTTAAACACTATTATTGCACACAGAGTGGGTCCATACAACTTATGTGACTTGTTAAGCACATTTTTACTCCTGAACTTATTTAGGCTTGCATAACAAAGGGGTTGAATACTTATTGACTCAAGACATTTCAACTTTTCATTTTTAATTCATTTGTAAAAAAAATAATTAAAAAAACATAATTCCACTTTGACATTATGGGACATTGTTTGTATGAATACACAACAAAATGTGGAAAAAGTTAAGGGGTGTGAATACTTTCTGAGGGCACTGTACATAAATATTTCAAATGAGGTTCTTACCAGGCTAATAAAGATAAACAATGGTCACAATTTCTCTTTTTCTTGTATGGTAAGAAGGGGACATGTTAGCAACCAATTACATTAATGACTGCATTGTTCAATGTTTACAGTACGTTATGAAGCCCATGCTTTTGCTGTGTAGTGATATATAGATTATAGAACACCATCTCTTTCTAAAGCCATACAGAATAGCTATGTCTCGGCATGTAAAACATTCCTTCATTTCCAGTCCGTCACATGAAACTCACGTTATTAGTTTCACACTCAAAATGATGTACAGAAAGGTTACTTAAGTGAAACGATCAGGCTTTTAGTTTTAACGAGTGCATATATCATAAAGCAATCTGAGAGCAATAATCGTCCATCACTACTGAGGCGACGCCACAGCTTAGGGGAACTAGCTCAGAGAATGGAAAACAGATTTTGAGAGGGGGAGGGAGGGTGGGGTGTGCTTGTGTGAGTATATATTTATGTATAGCTGTGCTGGGAGACCATGTATATCTGAACAAGAAAGAGTGAATATTTGTGTGTGTGTGTGTGTGTGTGTGTGTGTGTGTGTGTGTGTGTGTGTGTGTGTGTGTGTGTGTGTGTGTGTGTGTGTGTGTGTGTGTGTGTATGTGTATGTGTATGCTTGAATGCGGGCATGTTTCTCCTAGTCCCTGGGCGTAAGGTGAGAGGGTTGTTGTGTGCTGTATTTTACTGCGCTCCAGCCTGTGACTGAGCCAGACTTTTAATTGCGGTTGTGGAGGTGGTAGGGTTGGGGGTGGTGGGAGGGGCTGCCAGGCCAGGCTGCTCGTCACCCTGCTGCTGTGCCGTGTGCTGCTGGGAGTCAGGGCAGGTCCTGATCCTGCTCCCCCTCCCCTGGGGCTCCTGGACCCACACACGGTCACCTCTTCTCTTCCCCCTGACGCTGCACACCTGAGGCCCCCGCACCACACTGCACCACCACCACTCCTCCCTGCCCCTCCTGCCCAAGCACACCCTCCACCCCCCACCATCCCTGCACCCACCGGCCCAGCTGACATTATACAGCTCACAGCGCTTGTCTATACGTGTCGGCTGATCAATAGGCCTGACTCGGAGCCTATCGACGCTGGCATCGGCCTCATTGATCACATCCATTCTCCATGGCTAGCTTTTCAAAGATAATTGGGCCCAGAAACCTGCCACCTTATGAGTGACAGTTGGCTGAAATGATAATCAACTGGATCTGCTCCAAACACAATCCCAGCAGGAGTAGAAGGGCTGGGGGTAGAAGGGAAGGGATTCCCTGTTTAAAATCACTACCACTATTATGACCACTATCACTATCATCACCACCACTATCACTACCCTTATTACTATCAACACCACCACCACTATCATCACCACCACTATCACTACCCTTATTACTATCAACACCACCACCACTATCATCGCCAACATTATTACTACCATCACCACTACTATCACCACCATCACCACCGCTATCACCACTATCACTATCACTACCACTACCACTAACACAATCCTCATAATCGCCACAGTTACTATCATCACCACTAGCACAATCATCATAATCATCACTATCTTCACCACCACTACCACAATCATCCCCTCCACTATCACCACCATCACCTCCACTATCACTACCACAATCATCCCCTTCACTATCACTACCACAATCATCCCCTCCACTATCACTACCACAATCATCATCACCAACACTACAATTACTGCTATTGCAAATCGTACTATGGCTACTACTGCCACTACGTCAACAATATATAATGCCCCCACTACTGCTATTGCTACTACTATTACTACAACCTCCTCCTGCTCAGTATTAGAATGAGTGTCTGTGAGATGATGAAGCACTTTAATAAAGGAAAGGCTAATGGTATTAGTAATATTGATATTCATTATGATATGGCCTGGACTAACCCCATTATGTTCCCATTAGAGGTAATAACATATACTGCCACCTCATTTGTTTCACTGACCACTTGTGCATATGCAGAATTAAATGGGTTGCATTAACGACAAAGAGACAGACAAATTCAATACATTGATGTTATATTAGAAAATGAAGAGCTGACTGTGGGTAAACAAACTAACAAACCAGACCCTGAACCAAAAAGCAACATTCACATTCAAAAGAGGTAGAGCGTCCATGTAAAATATTGACTAGGAAATCAATAGATGTATTCAAATGTGTGCAAATAAAGGTATGCTACATGGAAATCAATTGCATATAGCATATTAAGTGGCTTATCTCTATTGACGATCCAGTTAAAAGCTAGCCTTCACTGGCAGACAGACAGACAGACAGACAGACAGACAGACAGACAGACAGACAGACAGACAGACAGACAGACAGACAGACAGACAGACAGAGAGAGCTGCTATCCCATCAGCAGGCTGGTCTACACCACACTACAACATGCCCCTCTTTATTTCAGCCCCAGTCTCCATCTCCAAGCCCCCTGCCCCCCCTAGCCCCCCTCGCTCAGCCCAAACCCCCAGTGTGTTAGTGTGCCCCTGTGCTCAGTCTGTCAGTCCAGCCGCTCACCAGCTCACTACTGAGAGGCATTATGCTAATGTATGGGCCTCTCTCTCTCCCTGGCCCTTCACTGCTCACTGGATGGTCTTGCCTTAGGGCCATGCTGCTTGTTTTGACAGAACATCCCCTGATACTTGGGATTAGTCCAGCTTGTTTGGCTAAACTAGGAGGGGGATCTTATGGTACTTTGAGTTTTTGGAGGCTCCGCTGTAGCCAGATGCCTCCTGCTTTCATCCCCAGCAGGATAGACCCTGCTCTCTCCCCCAAGGGCTGCCCACAGATATGGGCACCAGCACCAGCAGCACCACAGTCAGTGGTGTCAGCATGGAGACAGATACAGCACAGACAGACAGTCACGCACTATTTTGTACAACATCCAAAAACAGCACAGATACAAAACTCACACAAAATCTCATACAGTACAATATCCATGAAAAAACACAGACGCTATCCAAAGTATACGCACACGTGCACACACACACACACACACACACACACACACACACACACACACACACACACACACACACACACACACACACACACACACACACACACACACACACACACACACACACACACACACACACACACAAAAAACACACAGACACACACACTTACATTACAACAACTCTGCTGTGATTTCTTCTTGCCAGTCACATTCTTCATAACATGAGATGGAATGTATGTCAAACCATTCAAAATGAGGAGAGATGCAGGTACTTGTGTAATGATATAATGTTAACGCTCCTCAATGCTCTGAGGGACACATTACATGAGGAAGTCCTTTTTTATGGCAACATTCCTGCTCTACATTAATGGAGGCGTTGGGCTGCTATCCCTTTGAGAAAGGCTTGACCTTCTCTATTAAAATGGCTGACCTGTGATCCTGGGTTCAAGCAGCCGGTATGCACATTAACGTCATGTTCCATGCTTTAACGCCTAAAGAGGGGAAAGAGAATAAATAAGGTGGGCAGAAGTAGT
Source organism: Salvelinus namaycush (assembly GCF_016432855.1). NCBI lineage: Eukaryota > Metazoa > Chordata > Actinopteri > Salmoniformes > Salmonidae > Salvelinus > Salvelinus namaycush. The sequence goes on from NC_052307.1 coordinate 13,109,196, forward strand.
GATCTCCCTTTCAGCAGCCGTCCCTAGCAGGAGGCCGCACTATATTCTATTCAGTAATGTCAGGAGGACTAAAGTAGTCAAGGAAGTCCTCCCATTGAACTGCTCTTCTGTTTCTAGGCAGAAACGTACTGGTTCTTCACTAGCTCATTGATCTATGTGCCAAAATGAGTGTGTAAAACAGATTTGAATCTTAGCAGTCCTTTTCTTTCGGTGTGGTGTAACAGCATCCGACAGATGCAAGAGGATGGGGAAGAGGGGGCATACCTGGGATGCTCATCAGTGGCAGGGAAATGGAGATTAACCCTTCTACTGAAACACGGAGGAAGCAACAAATCAAATCAAATCAAATCAAATTGTATTTGTCACATGCGCCGAATACAACAGGTGTAGACCTTACCTTGAAATGTTACATACAAGCCCTTAAGCAACAATGCAGTTCAAGAAATAGATTTAAGAAAATATTTACAAATTAAACTAAAGTAAAAAAACATATATAAATTAAAAAGTAACACAATAAAATAACAATAACAAGGCTATATACAGGGGGTACCGGTACCGAGTCAATGTGCGGGGATACAGGTTAGTCGAGGTAATTTGTACATGTAGGTAGGGGTAAAGTCACTATGCATAGATAATAAACAGCGAGTAGCAGCAGTGTAAAAACAGAGGAGGGTCAATGTAAAAACACATCAAACTCCTATCCCTCAATGTCAAACCGACAGGAGGAGAGGAGAGAGAAGAGGAGAGGAGAGGAAGGCATCTCTCTAGAGGGGCAGGTCACTGAGGCGCAGGGGTGATGTCAGCCTATTAAACTGATTTCACAGGTTCCCTTAACGAAGCCTCTGGCATGTTAAAGGGCAGGAAGCATCCTATTTCACCCTTTTCTTCTCTTCCCCTTTAAGCTGAGACTTATCGACAGCTCCTCACAAACAGGCGTGAAGAAGGGCAGCTGCTGGGGTAGCCCTCTCAGGACCCCACGGCGGCCTTGTCGAAAAACACAGGTGGTATTCTACACCAGTCCTGAGCTCTTTAATACCCAGCAAACCTACATTTTCCTCCCATCTCTTCTCTCCTTCTCTGCCCCCTTTAAAGGAAGGGTCAAGGGAAACCTGATCCTAAATGTTGAGCATTGGAGCACTGGGGTCTCGAGTTCTCCCTCACACCTTGCATGAAACAGCTACAGCCAGATCGTCCTTCAATTTCAATTTAAGGGGCTTTATTGGCATGGGAAACATATGTTTACATTGCCAAAGCAAGTGAAATAGATCATAACAGAAGTGAAATTAACAGTAAAAATTGATCTGTAAACATTACACTCAAAAAGGTTTGTCATATTATGTCTATATTCAGTGTTGTAATGATGTGCAAATAGTTAAAGTACAAAAGGAAAAATAAATACACATAAATATAGGTTGTATTTGCAATGGTGTTTGTTCTTCACAGGTTGCCCTTTCTTGTGGCAACAGGTCACACATATTGTTGCTGTGATTGCACACTGTGGTATTTCACTCAATAGATATAGGAGTTCATCAAAATTGGATTGGTTTTCAAATTCTTTGTGGGTCTGTGTAATCTGAGGGAAACGTGTGTCTCTAATATGGTCATACATTTGGCAGGAGATTAGGAAGTGCAGCTCAGTTTCCACCTCATTTTGTGGGCAGTGTGCACATAGCCTGTCTTCTCTTGAGATCCATGTCTGCCTTCGGCGGCCTTCCTCAACAGCAGGGCTATGCTCACTCAGTACGTACATAGTCAAATATTTCCTTAATTTTGGGTCAGTCATAGTGGTCAGATATTCTGCCATTGTGTACTCTCGGTTAAGGGCCAAATAGCATTCTAGTTTGCTCTGTTTTTTTGTAAATTCTTTCCAATGGGTCAAGTAATTATATTTTTGTTTCCTCATGATTTGGTTGGGTCTAATTGTGTTGTGGTGGTGGGGCTCTGTGGGGTCTGTTTGTGTTTGTCTCTCTCTATATGTTCTCTCTCCCCCTCTTATCTCTTCCAACCTCCTCTCCACTCTCTCTTTATCTGCTGGGTCTTCATCCCTCTCTATGTTCTCTGCTGTTGCCAGACTGTTCCTTCCTTCAGTAGCGGTCCCTGCAGCATACTGTTAACTGTACTGCAGACAAATTAATTGTGAAATATGAAACGAAATTGAGTCACCAGAGTTGTATCCACAAATTGTTATTTGTGTATCACAACAAAGACTAATCTAGTTCACTTACCTCTTGAGTGAACTGCCTTCCCTCCATCTTTACATTGACAGGAGAGAAAGGCCTGTTATGGAACCTACTGTAGTACGATTTAGCAAAAAGGCTCTCTGGGCTAATGGGAGTTCACCATCAACGCAACACAAATTACACTCCGAAAAACACTAGGCCTTTACCAAACTGTATGATGTGAGCATGATTATTCCAGCCTTACAAAGGCAGCGTCCAACACTGCTTAAAAGCCCTGTTTATTCATAGCACAGTTTGCTCTGTCTGTCATTTAGAGGTCAGTCATTTGAATAGTCCCCAGTACACACCACTGCTGTCCCTTTGCCTAAGAGTTAAAACAGCCCGCAAAACACTGACTTCAAAAGAGCCCTGCATCAAATGATGCATTTCAAATATGACAAAAGTACTTCATAGCGATAGGTCTGACAGAATATGCAGCCAGCTGTACAATGTACAGGATTAAAAGTATAAATCACACTGAGCTGTGTTTGTGTCAAAGAGGAGAAAGGAGAGAGGGAGAGGGGGAGAGAGGGAGAGGGGGAGAGAGGGAGAGGGGGGAGATAGGGAGAGGGGGGAGATAGGGAGAGGGGGGAGATAGGGAGAGGGGAGAGAGGGGAGAGGGGAAGAGGGAGAGGGGGAGAAAGGGAGAGGGGGGAGTGAGAGAGGGGGGATAGAGAGAGAAAGAGAGAGTGATAGTGAGCTGAGAACAGAGCAAACAGGCTTTGTTTTAATTACGAGTGCGAAAAAGGCAGATATAAGCAGAGATTCAGCTCGTTAGACCATCACTTTGGATCAAACACCATATTTACATATCAGATTAAACCCCTCACATAAACGAACGAACGGTGAGATCTGAGCTGTAAAGGCAACACTAATGAGAGGGAGCCGTCTTTCTGCTCACATTCAGTAAAGAGAGGAACACTGTGGCAAAAACAGCTTAACTTTAACTATTAGGGCACACAATGGCTGAAGACATAATGCGTACAGAATTTGAGTTAGAATAGCTAGTTATAGCTACATAAGAACTAACTCAAGAGAGCAAGAGCAAATATTACATTACACAACATATGGAAGGCAAACCCCTTCTGGATTTGGAACGTTAAAAGAGAGTTGAAGGATTAAAGCGTAGACATTTACAGACTGTTTAGCAAGCCAGCCAATTAGAGGGCCTGTCAGGTCAGAGTGCATTATGGGAGGTGGTAGGAGTTTAGTAGCAGCACAAATACACTGTCAGGACTGGCTCCCCTTTCATCTGCTGTCTTTCTTCTCTCCCCTTTATTCTCTCCATCTTTAGAGAGAGAAGTGGTAGCTTTGTGGCTCAAGGGATCCAAAAGGCCGGCCATCATTATTCTTTCCCAGATGCCAGTCTCAGTGCCCCGGCACCCCTTTCTCCTCCCTCCTTCCTCCCCCTCTTTCCTCTCTCTCTCCCTCCGCTCAGAGAGCTACACAAACACACCAGTCGGAGGCAGACTCTTTACTGTATTGAACAAAGACTTCTGAGAATGAAAACTCCATTAACACAGACTGGGTCTTCTGTCTCAGCCATCAAATGAGTGTGAGAGTGGGAGACTAAAACATAGCCAGGCAGAAGGACAAACAGCCCTGGCTGATTACAGGAGCAGAGAGCAGCCAGCATGCCTGGGGGGTTAAAAGCACACCTCTGGCCTGGCCCATCACAGGCCTGTTTGAAGAAATAATAGAACATGTTACACATGTGTAATCACACACTACAACCAAAGGCACTCTGTGTCTATATTTGACAGATAAAATAATGCAGTATGAGAAAGGGAAAAAAATCTATGCTCATTGTAATAACAGCGGATGGTGATGGAGATAAGGCAAACCACTAGGAGCGGAGACTAAGAGGGTATTTCTTATTGCTGTGCATCAGTGATACCAACTGATAAGAATGTCCCTCTTCCCAAGAATTCCAAGGTAACCTGCCTAAATGGCTATCGTCCCGTAGCACTCACATCTGTAATCATGAAGTGCTTTGAAAGTCTGGTCATGACACACATCAACATCATCATCCCCAACACCCGAGACCCACTCCAATTCGCATACCGCCCCAACAGATCCACAGATGACGCAATCTGTACTGCACTTCACACTGCCCTCTCCGACCTGGACAAAAGGGGAAACAACTATGTGAGAATGCTGTTCATACGCTACAGCTCAGCGTTCAACATAGTCCAATCTAAGCTCATCACCAAGCTCGGGACCCCTGAACTAAACACCTCCCTCTGCAACTGGATCCTGGACTCCCTGACGGGCCGGCCCCAGGTGGTGAGGGTAGGCAACAGTGCCTCCGCCACGCTGACCCTCAACACGGGGCCCCTCAGGGGTGCGTGCTCAGTCTCCTCCTGTACTCTCTGTTCAACCACGACTGCGTCACCACGACTGCGTCGCCACGCATGACTCCAACAACATCATCAGGTTTGCTGATGACACGACAGTAGTAGGCCTGATCACAGATGGTAATGAGACAGCCTACAGAGAGAAGGTCAGAGACTTGGCAGTGTGGTGAAAGGAAAACAACCTCTCCCTCAACATCAGTAAGAGTAAGGAGCTGATTGTGGACTACAGGAGAAAGAGGGGAGAGCATGCCCTCATCCACATCGACGGGGCTGTAGTGGAGCGGGTTGAAAGCTTCAAGTTCCTTGGCGTCCACATCACTAAGGACTTAACATGGTCCACACCCACCCACACAGTCATGAAGAATACACGACACTGGCTCTTCCCCTTCAGGGAGCTGAAAATATTTGTCATGGGCCCTCGGATCCTCAAAAGGTTCTACAGCTGCACCATCGAGAGCCTCTTGACTGGCTGCATTACAGCTTGGTATGGCAAATGCAATGCCCTCAACCACAAATCACTACAGAGGGTGGTGCAGTCAGCTCAGTACATCATTGGGGGCAAGCTCCCTGCCATCCAGGACCTCTATATCAGGCGGTGTCAGAGGAAGGCCCTAGAAATTGTCAAAGACTTCAGCCACCCAAGCCATAGATTGTTAGCTCTACTACCATCTGGCAAACGGTACTGGAGCATTGGCTCTGGATCAACAGGCCCGAGGCAGCTTCTGCCCCCAAGCCATAAGACTGCTAAATAATTTATTAAATGGTTACATGGACTATCTGCGTTGTCCCTATCTTACACTGTTTCTATACACATTCACAATACTATGTATACGCACTATATACACAGTCATAAACACTACACTGACACTCTCACAAAAAAGTCACACATTCACATACACTACATACGCACACACACGCATACCGACACAACACACACACATACACACACACGCACACACACATATACACACACATACACAGTTTCACACTGATCACATACTGCTGCTCCTCTGTTTTTTATTCGTATTATTACCTATTCTGATGCCTAGTCACTATACCCTGCCTTTATGTACATACCTACCTCAAATACCTTATTACCTATTCTGATGCCTAGTCACTATACCCTGCCTTTATGTACATACCTACCTCAAATACCTTATTATTACCTGTCCTGATGCCTAGTCACTATGCCCTGCCTTTATGTGCATACCTACCTCAAATACCTTATTATTACCTATTCTGATGCCTAGTCACTATACCCTGCCTTTATGTACATACCTACCTCAAATACCTTATTATTACCTATCCTGATGCCTAGTCTCTATGCCCTGCCTTTATGTACGCTACCGTTCTAAAGTTTGGGGTCACTTAGAAATGTCCCTGTTTTTGAAAGTAAAGCAAATTTGTTGTCAGTTAAAATAACATCAAATTGATCAGAAATACAGTGTAGACATTGTTAATGTTGTAAATGACTATTGTAACTGGATATGGCAGATTATTTATGGTATATGTGTACTACTCCCTTCACAGAACAGTGCAAACTGGCTCTAACCAGAATAGAAAGAGGAGTGGGAGGCCCAAGTGCACAACTGAGCAAGAGGGCAAGTACATTAGAGTGTCTAGTTTGAGAAACAGACGCCTCACGAGTCCTCAACTGGCAAATTCCTTAAATAGTACCCGCAAAACACCAGTCTCAATGTCAACAGTGAAGAGGCAACTCCGGGATGCTGGCCTTCTAGGCAGAGTTCCTCTGTCCAGTGTCTGTTCTTTTGCAAATCTTAATCTTTTCTATTTATTGTCCAGTCTGAGATATGGCTTTTCTTTGCAACTCTGCCTAGAAGGCCTGCATCCCAGAGTCGCCTCTTCAATGTTGACGTTGAGACTGGTGTTTTGCGAGTACTATTTAATGAAGCTGCCAGTTGAGGCGTCTGTTTGTGAGGCATCTGTTTCTCAAAATAGACACTCCAATGTACTTGACCTCTTGCTCAGTTGTGCACTGGGGCCTTCCACTCCTCTTTCTATTCTGGTTAGAGCCAGTTTGCGCTGTTCTGTGAAAGGAGTAGTACACAGCGTTGTACAAGATCTTCAGTTTCTTGGCAATTTCTCGCATAGAATAGCCTTCATTTCTCAGAACAAGCATAGACTGAGGAGTTTCAGAAGAAAGTTATTTGTTTCTATCCATTTTGAGCCTGTAATCAAACCCACAAATGCTGATGCTCCAGATACTCAACTAGTCTAAAGAAGGCCAGTTTTATTGCTTCTTTAAATCAGAACAACAGTTTCAGCTGTGCTAAGATAATTGCAAAAGGGTTTTCTAATGATCAATTAGCCTTTTAAAATGATAAACTTGGATTAGCTAACACAATGTGCCATTGGAACACAGGAGTGATGGTTGCTGATAATGGGCCTCTGTACACCTATGTAGATATTCCATAAATAATCTGCCTTTTCCAGCTACAATAGTCATTTACATTATTAACAATGTCTACAGTGTATTTCTGATCAATTTGATGTTACTTTAATGGACAAAAAAGGTGCTTTTCTTTCAAAAACAAGGACATTTCTAAGTGACGCCAAACTTTTGAATGGCAGTGTCCATACCTACCTCAAATACCTTATTATTACCTATTCTGATGCCTAGTCACTCTACCCTGCCTTTATGTACATATCTACCTCAAATACCTTATTATTACCTATTCTGATGCCTAGTCACTCTACCCTGCCTTTATGTACATATCTACCTCAAATACCTCGTATCTCTGCACAATGATCTGGTACTTGTACTCCCTGGGTATAGCTTTATTCTTGTGTATTTTATTCCTCTTGTGTTACAATTTTTTGTATTATTTTAAATATGCATCGTTGGGACGGGCTCATTAGAAAGCATTTTAAAGTAAAATCTACACCATTTGTATTTGGCGCATTTAAATTGTTTTGTTTTTATTTTATCTTCCACTGTACTGACTGGATGAGAGTCAAACACAAAGCCTTAGCGATGAGTGCTGTACCACTCATCTCAGTTATCTGCAATTTTAACGTCACGGCAATGCCTGCCTGAATGTCTTCAGACTGAAACACTGCAAAGACAACCATTTAGACTTAAAACAGACACATAAACAAAAAAGGAAGGAAGGCATAAAAAGGAAAAAAGGAAATGAAAGAGGGGAGAGGAAGAAAGAATAAAGGGTGGGGGGGTGAAAAAGGAAGTCAATTATACATTCTGAACCTGGCCGATGTGGTCCTCAGGGAACTGCCTCCGCACCTCAGGGTCTGTAAATAATTGACAGATAATATTAATTGGCTTTGGTTTAGTGAGCAAGCTGAGTATCACACATTAATATTTGATCAGAAGATGATAGGGACCCTGGCAGGGGATCCGAAGGGGCAGCTGAGGCTGTTTTGTTGATTAGGCCAGAGAAGCGAAGAGATGGAAGCAGCCCCGTTTCCTCTCCTCTGCTCCTCTTCCCCGCTCCAGACACACACAGACTGAGACACATAGCCATGGTTTGATGCTTCTGTTTGCTCCAGGCTGCTGTCCTGCCCAACCTCCTACCGGCAGCAAATTGCCTGCTAGTTGTTTCGCCAAACAGAGAAAAAAGGGGGAGGACTTTGAGTTCCTTTGATTGTTATTTTATTAGCGTGCATGTTCGAGCTGCAGCCAGCAGACGATGATGTGATATCCAGAAATATTCTAGTCAGAAAGCCTCTGTTCTCCCTTCTCTGATGTTCCAGAGGCATCTTCATAACACAGCCCCATCACCCCTGCTACTGGAGGGAGGTGGACACATCTAGACCAATAATAAGGAACGAACTAACACATCGCAGGGTCAAAACAACGCATGGAACAACACAATAACCACAACAACACATTAAGATCCAATCAAATGTTATTGGTTGTGTAGACATATTTTGTCGATGTTATCGCAGGTGCAGCGAAATGCTTATGTTTCTAGCTCCGTCAGTGCAGTAATACCTAACAATACACACAAATCCCCAATTTTAATTTGAAAGAAACTAAGAAATATCACAACAAGCAAAGTCCGAGTCCAGAATACAAATATACACTGAGTGTACAAAACATTGACATAGACTGACAAAACAATTAAATAGGCTGACCAGGTGAATCCAGGTGAAAGCTATGATCCCTTATTGATGTTGCATGCTAAATCCACTTTGGTTTGAGTGTGTCAAGAACTGCAGTGCTGCTGGATTTTTCACGCTCAACAGTTTCCTGTGTGTATCGAGAACGGTCCACCACCCAAAGGACATCCAGCCAACTTGGCACAACTGTGGGAAGCATTGGAGACAACATGGGCCAGCATCCCATTCCCAACGCTTTCACAGTGGTGTAAAGTACTTAAGTAAAATATACTTTAAAGTCAAATCAAAATCAAATCAAATTTTATTGGTCACATACACATGGTTACCAGATGTTAATGCGAGTGTAGCGAAATACTTGTGCTTCTAGTTCCGACCATGCAGTAATATCTAACAAGAAATCTAACAATTTCACAACAACTACCTTTTACACACAAGCATTAAGGAATGAATAAGAATATGTACATATAAATATAAATATATGGATGAGCGATGGCCGAACGGCATAGGCAAGATGCAGTAGATGGTATAGAGTACAGTATATACATATGAGATGAGTAATGTAGGGTATGTAAACATTATATAAAAGGGGCATTGTTTAAAGTGACTAGTGATACATTTACTACATCCAATTTTTTATTATTAAAGTGGCTAGAGATTTGAGTCAGTATGTTGGCAGCAGCCACTCAATGTTAGTGGTGGCTGTTTAACAGTCTGATGGCCTTGAGATAGAAGCTGTTTTTCAGTCTCTTGATCCCAGCTTTGATGCACCTATACTGACCTCTCCTTCTGGATGATAGCGGGGTGAACAGGCAGTGGCTTGGGTGGTTGCTGTCCTTGATTATCTTTTTAGCCTTCCTGTGACATCGGGTGGTGTAGGTGTCCTGGAGGGCAGGTAGTTTGCCCCCGGTGATGCGCTGTGCAGACCTCACTACATTCTGGAGAGCCTTAAGGTTGTGGGTGGAGTAGTTGCAGTACCATGGGGTGATACAGCCCGACAGGATGCTTCGATTGTGCATCTGTAAAAGTTTGTAAGTGTTTTTGGTGACAAGCCAAATTTCTTCAACCTCCTGTCTCTCTGGTAGGCAACAAGTACTACTTATGTCGTTTTTGGGGGTACTTTACTATTTATATGTTTGCCAAATTTTACTTTGACTTCACTACATTTCTAAAGAAAATTGAGTACTTTTTATTACTCTACATTTTCCCTGAAACCTAAAAGTACTTGTTAGGGCAAAAGGGGGTGCAACTCAATATTAGGGAGGTGTTCCTAATGTTTTGTACACTCAGTATATACTGTACAGTGTATATGGTGTGAATAGACAGTACAGACTGTCTATGAATAGAAAAGGTGTGTACAGTAGTAGTTATACAGGATGGTAGCGGGGTGAACAGGCCATGGCTCTGGTGACTGAGGTCATTAATGATCTTCTTGGCCTTCCTGTGACACCGGGTGTTGTAGATGTCCTGGAGGGCAGACAGCGTGGCCCCGGTGATGTGTTGGGCTGACCGCACCACCCTCTGGAGTGCCCTGCGGTTGAGGACGTTACAATTGCTGTACCAGGTGGTGGTACAGCCCGGCAGGTTCTCTCAATGGTGCATCTGTTGAAGTTGGTGAGGGTCTTGGCGGCCAAGCCAAATTTCTTCAGGCACTGTTGCGCCTTCTTCAGCACACTGTCTGTGTGAATGGACCATTTCAGGTTGTCAGTGATGTGCATGCCGAATAACTTTTTTATAACAGAACATGGCCAAGATGTTCAAATATTCATAGATGACCAGCAGGGTCAAATAATAATCACAGTGGTTGTAGAGGGTGCAACAGGTCAGTACCTCAGGAGTAAATGTCAGTTGGCTTTTCATAGCCGATCATTCAGAGTTTCTCTTCCGCTCCAGCTGTCTCTAGAGAGTTGAAAACAGCAGGTCTGGGACAGGTAGCACGCCCGGTGAACATGTCAGGGTTCCATAGCCGCAGGCAGAACAGTTGAAACTGGAGCAACAGCACGACCAGGTGGACTGGAGACAGCAAGGAGTCATCAGGCCAGGTAGTCCTGAGGCATGGTCCATTATATGACCCTTAGCCTCTCAAAGCACTTCATGATGACAGAAGTGAGTTCTACAGGGCGATAGTTATTTGTGCTTTCTTGGGTCCTGGAATATTGGTGGACATCTTGAAAAAAGTGGGGACAACAGACTGGGATAGGGGAAGTTGAATATGTCCATAAACACTCCAGCCAGCTGGTCTGCACATGCTCTGAGGATGTGGCTAGAGATGCCGTCTGGGCCGGCAGCTTTGCGAGGGTTAATAAGCTTGAATGTCTTACTCACATCGGCCACAGAAGAACTCAGTCCTCGTGAGCGGCAGTGGCCTGCCTTACGGAGGGCATAGCTGGTCTGTTTATACATGTCCATGTTCCCAGTCACCTTGCCGTGGTTAAATGGGGTGGTTCACGAATGCTGCCATCTATCCACTGTTTTTGGTTTGGATAAGTTCTAATCATCACAGTGGGAACAACATCCTCTTTGCCCATCCTGATGAACTCAATCGGGAAGTAATGTGGCTGTCATTTGATGGTGAGGTATTCCATAGTGGGAGAACAAAAGGACTTGTGTTTTTTTTAAACAAAGGATCCAATTCAAATATGCTATTGGATCCTTTTAAATATGCAATTGGAGGATAAACTGGTCCAAATAATGATGATCCAGACTTCTGAAATATCTGAGCTCACAAGTAACAAACTATCCTATTATGGTAGGAGATTAAAACACAGCTTCACACAAACTATCACCCTCATCCACTTAAGGAGATGACAACTATCATGGACACATTAGTAGTGGATATATGGAGGCTTAAATACCTTGACCTAATGAAAGAGGCTTAATAAATCAAGTCGTCTTGACTACTTTGTGTCCATCTCGCTGGCACGAAAAGTTTAAAAAGTGTTGTCAGGAACAGAATGTGATCGGACCACCATCTAATTGGCATCCACATAACTTCTACATTAGCGGGGATATTGGAAATTTAATCAAAGCCTACTGGATGACAAGCTGTGCGTAAACCAGACTAAATCATTTATAACTTACTTTTTCCTGCATAACATCGGTACATCAGATCCCCTTACTGTATGGGATACTTTCAAATGTGTCTTTAGAGGCCATGTGTTAGGCGATGCGACACAGGGGAACCCAACAGCAGACTCCGATGAGGAAACAGGGATGAATTAACCATAATATGTATTGTTACACAGGGAGATATGGAGTGCAGATCCAGGGAAGCTCGGATGAGTTGCAGAAAAAACAGATGTGGAGACTGAGGTTGGAGTCAGCTGAGTAGAACAGGGTAAACAGGTCCTTGGGGAATCCAAGGTAGTGGTGGTGAGTAATCCAGAGCTAGGTAGTTGGGTGATGTGGAACGGGAGACAGGAGCCAGAGACAGAGAGGTAAACTGCAATGAGAGGATAAACGGGGTCAGGCAGGGAAACAGGCACAGCAGAGTAACAGGATCTTGAATAATCATAAATGGCTAGAATCATTAACTGACTGAGCAGAGATTATGATCTGGCAGAGTGGAAGTGGCAGGACCGAGTATTTGTAGAGGTCTTGATTATGGGACGAGTTGCAGCTGGTAGGGATCTGCTCTGACTCCAGCATACCTGTCTCCAACCACACAAAGGGGGAGAGGGAGAGAGTGTACAGGGGGGAGTAACTTCAGGTCAAGAAGACACCGGATGAACCCCAGAGGGCATAGCAGGAGCAGATGTGACAGTACCCCCCCCACCCCTCTACGGTCACCACCTGGTACACGACCCGGCTTGTCTGGGTGTGAGGAATGAAAATCCTGTAAGAGGGAGGGATTCAGAATGTGACGACGGGGCACCCAGCAGCGCTCCTCAGGCCCGTATCCCTCCCAGTCCAGATACTGCCAACCTCGACGGCGCACATCCAAAAGCCGCCGGACGGTATAGGCAGGATGGTCATCGATGAGCAGCTGCAGGAGGGGACAGGGGACTGGAGCAGACTGGTTTAATTAAGGATACAGGTAAGGTGGTGTGAATTTTGAGAGAGTCTGGGAGTTTAAGATGACCAGCAGAGGGGTTTATGACACAATCAATCGCAAAGGGGACAAGGAATCGGGGAGCTAGTTTTGGAAACCACTTTCAGGGGCAAGTCCTTAGATGAAAGCCATACATTTTGGCCTAGAGTGTAGACTGGGGGTGAAAAACGGCGACGGTTAACTTGGGCTTGTGTCCTGGCGGAGGCACGAAGAGCAGCCCGGGCCCTCCTCCAGGTGCGACGACAACAGCACATGTTATCCTGGACTGAGGGCACTGCTACTTTGACCTCTTGGGCAGGGAACAAGGGAGGTTGGTAACCCAGAGCACACTCAAAGGGAGACATACCTGATGAGGCGTTGATGAGGGTGTTGTGGGCATATTCCACCCATGGTAGCTGGGCACTCCAGGAGGAAGGGTTAGCCGAAGTCACACAGCGTATTGCAGTTGCCCATTCCTGGTTTGCCCGCTCGGTCTGGCCGTTGGTCTGGGGGTGATATCCAGACGAAAGGCTAACATTAATACCCAGAGCTGTGCAGCAGGCTCTCCATACCTGGGATGTAAACTGGGGTCCTCTGTCAGAAACAATGTCACCAGGGATGCCATAAAACATGGGATACCAGCAGGTCCACAGTCTCCTGGGAGGAAGGAAGATTGGAGAGGGGAATGAAGTGAGCCGCTTTGGAAAATTGGTCAATAATGAGGATGACCGAGTTACCATTCGATGGGGGAAGGCCAGTGACGAAGTCCAAAGCTATGTGTGACCAGTGGCGACTGGGTATGGGAAGAGGAAGAAGCAGACCAGATGTAGGTTTGGTGGAGGTTTTGTTCCGAGCACAGATCGAGCAGGCTGAGATGAATTCCCGAGCGTATTTCTCTATGGTGGGCCACCAAAAGCACTGATGCAGGAAGGTGACAGTCCGGTTCATGCCAGGGTGACAGGTGAGGTGAGTAGAATGGGCCCATTGAAGATCAGAACGATCTGAATCTGGCACAAACAGAGCCTTACAAGGATCGTTTCTAGGATCAGGCTGGTTCTGCTGAGCCTGACGAACACGGGACTCAATCTCCCAGGAGACAGCAGCAATGATGCAGTAGGATGGCATAATGGTTTCTGGCTCGGAACCTGTGTTGTCTGCGGTGAACTGACGGGAGAGGGCGTCAGGCTTGGTATTCTTTGATCCGGGGCAATAAGTAAGTGTGAAGTTGAATCTTCCAAAAAACAATGTCCACCTGGCCTGCAGAGAATTCAGACGTTTGGCGGTCTGGATGTAGGTTCGATTTTTGTGATCCGTCCACACAATGAAGGGAAGGACCGAACGATCTAACCAGTGACGCCACTCAAGAGCCAGCTTAACAGCCAGGAGTTCCCGGAACCTATATCAAAATTTCTCTGCAGGTGAGAGCTTGCGGGACAAGGCACAAGGATGGAGCTTCTGATCTGAGAGAGAACGTTGAGACAGGACTGCACCTACCCCGGTGTCGGAAGCGTCCACCTCGGGGACGAACTGGAGTTTTGGGTCTGGCTGGGTAAGGATTGGAGGAGAAGTGAAGTGGTGCTTGAGTTCCCGGAACAGTGCCTCTGCCTCAGGGGACCAGTGGAATGGAGTGAAGGTGGAGGAGAGAGGAGCTGCCAAATGACTGTAGTCACAGATGAATCGTCTATAAAAATTGGCAAACCCCAGGAAACGCTGTAACTGCTTCAGATTCGCCGTCACAGGCCACTGTGACTGCCCTAACCTTGGCATGGTCCATTTGTAGCTGTCCTTGAGCAATAATGTTACCCAGGAAGGACACAGGAAACTCACATTTCTCAGCCTTAACAAATTGCTTATTCTCCAACTGCCTTTGGAGAACTTGGTGGACATGTAGCTTCTGAGCCTCCAGGTTCGTCGAAAAAATGAGAATGTCATCCACATAGACAAAAACAAAATGCCCAATGACATCCCTCAGGATATCATTAACCAGGCTCTGAAAAAGAGCATGGTCATTAGTGAGGCCAATAGGCATGACCAAATACTCTAAATGTTCAAGTGGCGTGTTGAACGTCGGTTTCCAGTCATCCCCTTCTCTGATGTGAACAAGGTGGTAGCCATTCCGGAGGTCAAGTTTAGTAAACACTGTAGCACCATGGAGGGGGGCAAAAGCAGCACTGATGAGTGGCAAGGGATACTTGTTCCTGACAGTGATACTATTCAACCCACTGAAGTTTATGCATGGCCTCAGTGACCCATCCTTCTGCTTGACAAAGAAAACCCCAGCTCCCACCGGCAAGGAAGAAGGCCTGATATGTCCAACAGCCAGGGAGTACTGGATGTATTCTTCCATGGCTTCTTGCTCAGAGCGAGAGAGGTTATACAACCTGCTACTAGGGAGAGGAGCGCCAGGCTGAAGCTCGATAGCACAGTAGTATGGCCGATGAGGCGGCAGAGATGGGGTGTGGTGCTTACTGAATACAGGAGCTAGACCGTGATATTCTGGAGGAACAGAAGACAGGTCTGGGGGTTCTGGAGTAGACTGGGGTGCAGACAAGTCAGGAGGAAGGGCAGAATGTAGACAATTGGAATGACAATGTACTCCAAGTACTTACCCTTCCGGTGGACCAGTCAATCTGTGGGATGTGTAGCTTTAACCATGGATGACCCAGAACCAGAGGTGAGTGAGAACAGTTGATTATGTGGAAACAGATCTTTTCCTGGTGATTTCCAGAGAGATGCAGGATAACAGGAACAGTTTTCTCCAAAACACAGAAGAGTAGCTTCCATTGAGAGTTTTGGCATCCAGAGGTGAATCGAGTGAAACAGTGTCCAGACCCAAATGATTAACGACCGCTCGGTCCAGAACGCTCTCGTCGGTGCCTGAATCGATGAGAGCAGGCAGAATGGAAGTGGCAGGACTGAGTATTTGTAGAGGTCTTGATTATGGGACGAGTTGCAGCTGGTAGGGATCTGCTCTGACTCCAGCACACCTGTCTCCAACCACACAATCACACAGAGAGGGAGAGGGAGAGAGCTAGTGTACAGGGGGAGTAAATGCAGGTCAAGAAGACACCGGATGAACACCAGAGGGCGTAGCAGGAGCAGATGTGACACCATGCAATTCAATACTCATCTTTAAAACAAAATAATTTACATAAAAATAAATTAGACTAACAAAGGAAATAGAGGAACTAACAGCACAGATGGATGGCAATAAAAATTGGACCATAGAGGCACAGAATAAGTTAGAGAAAAAACTAAAAGAACTGGAGGAAATTATTCAAGAACGATCAAGTGTAATATGTTACAAAAATAAAGCAAATGGGTTGATTTTTTTTTATGCACCAAATAATTTTTTAATCTTCAACAATTTACAGAAATTCATTACAAAAGACAGAGTCATTTATGATTCACCGAATTATATTTTCAAAGAGGCAAAATATTTTAAGCAAATGTTCTCTTTTCAGTCTCCTCCATCTTCACTGAATGATGTTAAAACCTATCTGGGATATGTGGGACGGTAGCGTCCCACTTGGCCAATAGCCAGGGAAAATGTAGAGCGCCAAATTCAAAAAAATGATATAAAATCAAACTTTCATTAAATCACACATGTAAGATACCAAATTAAAGCTACACTCGTTGTGAATCCAGCCACCATGTCAGATTTCAAAAAGGCTTTTCGGGCGAAAGCATAAGATGCTATTATCTGATGATAGCACAATGTCAACAAAGAGAGAGTAGCATATTTCAACCCTGCCGGCGCTACTCAAAACGCAGATATAAAATATAAAACATGCATTACCTTTGACAAGATTCTTTTCTTGGCACTCCAATATGTCCCATAAACATCACAAATGGTCCTTTTGTTCGATTAATTCCGTCCATATATGTCCAAATTGTCCATTTATTTGGAGCGTTTGATCCAGAAAAAAACAGCTCAATTTTTGAACAACGTCACTACAAAATATCTAAAAAATTACCTCTAAACTTTGCCAAAACATTTCAAACTACTTTTGTAATACAACTTAAGGTATTTGTAAACGTTAATAATCGATCAAATTGAAGACTGGTCTATCTGTTTTCAATACAGGAGAGGAACAAACTAACGCTACTTTTTTTAGTCTTGCGCAACTCTCAAACAGTACACATGATGTTACACTGCTTCCTTATGGCCTTCTTCTTCATTGCACAAATGAATAACCTCAACCTATTTTCTAAGACTGGTGACATCCAGTGGAAGCAGTAGGAACTGAGAACAGGGTGATTAGAAATCTGGCTTCCCAATGAAAACTCATTGAACAGACAGTGACATAAAAATATAAAAAATCTGAATGGTTAGTCCTCAGGGTTTTGCCTGCTACATAAGTTCTGTTATACTTACAGACATGATTCAAACAGTTTTAGAAACTTCAGAGTGTTTTCTATCCAAATCTACTAATAATATGCATATCTTATATTCTGGGGATGAGTAGAAGGAAGTTGAAATTGGGCACGCTATTTATCCAAAAGTGAAAATGCTGCCCCCTATCCTAGAGAAGTTTTAACTGTAATTACTTTTTTCCTAATAATAATGTAAAATTAACAACTGTACAGAAAAACTTGGGTGAAGGCCAAATTAAAGAGGAGGAACTTCTTCATGCAATTAATTCCTTTCAGTTCGACAATCTCCAGGGCTTCATGGCATACCAGTTGAGTTATATTAAACCTTTTTTTGATGTACTCAAAGATCCACTATTAGCATGCTTTAACTACTCCTATAAAATGTGTAGACTATTAGACGCACAGCAGGAAGGTCTGATTTTACTCTTACTGATACAGGACCCAAGAGGAAGTATATCCATTTCAAAAATTGGAGGTCCCTTACATTTCAATATTGTGATGCAAAAATCCTGGCAAAATGCATAGCGCATAGAATGAAAAAGGTTTTATCTGATAGTATTCATCCTGATCAGACAGGTTTTATTTATTTGGTATTATTATTATAAAAATATTTTTTTGGGGGGGGGTAGATCCGCTAAAACATTGCAGATAGATTGCAACTACCATTAATGTAATTGTCTGCATCATTTCCATCACCATTATATTTTTTGCTAAATATATACAGTATATTTGCTTTATATTTATTTTCCTTTATTATTTTACGCTAAGCCTACCACCAATCCCCTAATTAGAGTAAACTAATGGACAACAACACTTAGGCTTCTACTTCCAGCTTATACATACTGTATGCATTTTACGGACACAGGTTTTTGACATGGACGATACATTGGAGATAATATAAGAGAATTACTTATAGAACACTAAGAGAAATAGACAGAACCAGGCTTGGTCTTCTGGTCTTTTGTCTGTGATTTATTTAGAATTCATGGCACACTTAACCGGCATGGCTACCACAGCATTCTGCAGCGATACACCATCCCATCTGGTTTGAGCTTAGTGGGACTATAATTTGTTTTTCAACAGAACAATGACCCAACACACCTCCAGGCTGTGTAAGGGTTATTTTACCAAGAAGGAGAGTGATGGAATGCTGCATCAGATGACCTGGCCTCCACAATCCCCTGACCTCAACCAAATTCAAATGGTTTGGGATGAATCAAAAAGCAGCCAACAAGTGCTCAGCATATGTGGGAACTCATTCAAGACTATTGGAAAAGCATTCCAGGTGATGCTGGTTGAGAGAATACCAAGAGTGTGTAATCTGTCGTCAAGGCAAAGGGTGGCTATTTGAAGAATCTCAAATATAAAATATTTTTTGATTTGTTTAACACTTTTTTGGTTACTACATGATCCCATATGTGTTATTTCATAGTTCTGATGTCTTCACTATTATTCTGCAATGTAGAAAATAGTAAAAGTAAAGAAAAACCCTTGAATGAGTTGGTGTTGTTACGTCCTGACCATAGTTCTTATGTGTTTTGCTTGTTTAGTGTTGGTCAGGACGTGAGCTGGGTGGGAATTCTATGTTGTGTGTCTAGTGCGTCTGTTTCTGTGTTCAGCCTAATATGGTTCTCAATCAGAGACAGCTGTCAATCGTTGTCCCTGATTGAGAATCATATATAGGTGGCTTGTTTTGTGTTGGGGATTGTGGGTGGTTGTTTCCTGTCTCTGTGTTTGTGTTCTGCACCAGATAGGACTGTCTCGGCTTTCACGTTTGTTATTTTGTTATGGGTTAATGTTCACCGTTTGTCTGATGATTAAACATGTTGAACACTAACTGCGCTGCATTTTGGTCCTCTCATTCATCCCAGGAAGAAAGCCATTACAGAACCACCCACCAAACCCGGACCAAGAGGCGTGGAACCGGGCAGCAGCGACAGCAGCAGTGGTACAAGGAGGAATGGACATGGGAGGAGATTCTAGACGGAGAAGGACCCTGGGCAGAGCCAGAGGAGTGTCGCCGCCCCAAAGCGGAGCTGGAGGCATCAAAAGCGGAGAGGCGGCATTATGAGGCACTAGCAAGGCAGAGCGGCTGGAAGCCCGAGAGGCTCACCCAAAAATGTCTTGGGGGGCTAAAGGGGAGTGTGGCGAAGTCAGGTAGGAGACCTGCGCCAACTTCCCGGGCTTACCGTGGAGAGCGAGAGTACGGGCAGACACCGTGTTGTGCGGAAGAGCGCACGGAGTCTCCTGTACGTGTGCTTAGCCCGGTGCGGGTTATTCCACCTCCCCGCACTAGCCGGGCTAGAGTGAGCATTGAGTCAAGTGCCATGAAGCCGGCTCAACATATCTGGCCTCCAGTACGTCTCCTCGGGCCGGTGTACATGGCACCAGCCTTACAAATGGTGTCCCCGGTTCGCCAGCATAGCCCAGTGCGGGCTATTCCACCTCGCCGCACTGGCAGGGCTACGGGGACCATTCAACCAGGTAAGGTTGGGCAGGCTCAGTGCTCAAGGGAGCCAGTACGCCTCCACGGTCCGGTATATCCGGCGCCACCTTCCCGCCCCAGCCCAGTACCATCAGTGCCTACACCACGCACTAGGCTTCCTGTGCGTCTCCAGAGCCCTGTTCCTCTTCCATGCACTCTCCCTGTGGTGCGTGTCTCCAGCCCAGTACCTCCAGTTCCGGCATCACGCACCAAGCCTCCTGTGCGTCTCCAGAGCCCTCTACGCACTGTTCCTTCTCCCCGCACTCGCCCTGAGGTGCGTGCCCTCAGCCCGGTACCACCAGTGCCGGTACCACGCACCAGGCCTATAGTGCGCATCGAGAGTCCAGTGTGCCCTGTTCCTGCTCCCCGTACTAGCCTTGAGGTGCGTGTCTCCAGTCCGGTACCACCAGTTCCGGCACCACGCACCAGGCCTACTGTGCGCCTCAGCAGGTCAGAGTCGGCCGTCTGCCCAACGCCGCCTGCACTGCTCGCCTGCCCAGCGCCGTCTGAGCTGCCTGCCTGCCCAGCGCCGTCTGAGCTGCCTGCCTGCCCAGCGCCGTCTGAGCTGCCTGCCTGCCCAGCGCCGTCTGAGCCATCCGTCTGCCCAGCGCCATCTGAGCCATCCGTCTGCCCAGCGCCATCTGAGCCATCCGTCTGCCCAGCGCCATCTGAGCCGTCCGTCTGCCACGAGCCATTAGAGCCGCCCGTCTGTCCCGAGCCATTAGAGCCGCCCGTCTGTCCCGAGCCATTAGAGCCGTCCGTCAGTCAGGAGCCGCTAGAGCCGTCCGACAGTCATGAGCTGCCCTCCAGTCATGAGCTGCCCTCCAGTCATGAGCTGCCCTCCAGTCATGAGCTGCCCTCCAGTCATGAGCTGCCCTCCAGTCATGAGCTGCCATTAGTCCAGAGCTACCTCTCTGTCCTGAGCTACCTCTCTGTCCTGAGCTACCTCCTAAATCATGTGGGGGCCTTGGGGAGGATTCTTAGGCCAAGGTCGTGGGCGAGGGTCGCCACTCAAAGGACGTTAAGGAGGGGGACAAAGACAGTGGTGGAGTGGTGTCCTCGTCCACCGCCGGAGCCGCCACCGCGGACAGATGCCCACCCAGACCCTCCCCTTGAGTTTTAGGGGTGCGTTCGGAGTCCGCACCTCAGAGGGGGGGTACTGTCACGTCCTGACCATAGTTCTTATGTGTTTTGCTTGTTTAGTGTTGGTCAGGACGTGAGCTGGGTGGGAATTCTATGTTGTGTGTCTAGTGCGTCTGTTTCTGTGTTCAGCCTAATATGGTTCTCAATCAGAGACAGCTGTCAATCGTTGTCCCTGATTGAGAATCATATATAGGTGGCTTGTTTTGTGTTGGGGATTGTGGGTGGTTGTTTCCTGTCTCTGTGTTTGTGTTCTGCACCAGATAGGACTGTCTCGGCTTTCACGTTTGTTATTTTGTTATGGGTTAATGTTCACCGTTTGTCTGCTGATTAAACATGTTGAACACTAACTGCGCTGCATTTTGGTCCTCTCATTCATTCCAGGAAGAAAGCCGTTACAGGTGTGCCCAAACTTTTGACTGGTAGTGTACGTGGTATTCATATCCCTAAAAAAATTGATGAACTCACTACCACAAATAGACAAGATCTTGCAACCATAGAGAGGTGCAATCTGTCTATTTATGTAAATATCACACTGATGAACTCTTTAGTCATATCAGTTTACTTATTGTGCTGCATACACTAGACGAATCGTTTTTCTAATTATATGAGTAAAAACTATTTAATATTATTTGGAACGGTAAGCCAGACAAAATTAAATGTACATATTTATATAAAGAATACGAGTTTGGGGAGCTAAAATTATTACATATTAAAGCATTAAACCTCTTACTAAAAGCTTCAGTCATACAAAAGTTATACATAAACCCGGACCGGTTTTCCAGTAGATTAGTAAGAATGGTTCACTCCTGGTTCAACAATTGCCTTTTGGCCTTTATCCACATTACGATCTCTCAAGTTAATTGAAAATGAAACCTTTTCTAAAACAAGCCATACAAAGCTGTTTGCAATTCCAGTTTCATCCCACAGAAAAGACAGAACAAATATTACAACAAATATTATGGTTACAAACACCTCTATGGTGCTGAGCAGGCAGAGAAACATTCACAGATAACCTGGGAATCAGGTTGTATGTCAATGCTGATGCTGAAAAACATCCATTTGTAGTTAGATGAAACAAATGTATTTAACTCAGGAAAATCTCTTTGCTATCTATGTTCATTGATTTTATTTTTTTGGGGGGGAGGGGGTTTCTTTGTTAATGATATTATGAATAGGAATGGTGAAGTTGTCACACGTGCAGTTAACAAAAATATCTGGAAATGTTTGCTCTATCCAAAATTACAACCAACTCATGTAACGGCTGTCGTCGGTGGAAGAAGGTGAGGACCAAAGGGCAGCGTGGTTAGTGTTCATCTTATTTAATAATAATCCAAAACCGAACACTTCAAATTACAAAACAACAAAGTGAAAACCGAAACAGTTCTGTCTGGTGCAGACACACAAAGACTGAAAACAACCACCCACAAAACCCAACAGAAAACAGGCTACCTAAATATGGTTCCCAATCAGGGACAACGATTGACAGCTGCCTCTGATTGAGAACCATATCAGGCCAAACACAGAAAACCAACACAGAAATAGAAAACATAGATTACCCACCCAACTCACGCCCTGACCACACTAAAACAAAGAAAATAGAAAAGAACTATGGTCAGAATGTGACAACTCATTGCAGAATTACCATACAAAGAGAGGAGGCAAGTGGAAGGGGGGGAGGTAGGGAACTTGTTTGTCTGCCCTTTATTAAAGACGAAAATTGCCATTTATTCCAGTGTCATTTGAGGACCAAAAATTTGACAGCGGCGCCATACAGGTTGCAAATAAGCTGGGAAGAGATTTTTAATGTTCCGATTCTGTGGCACATAGTTTATGAACTGATACACATAACAATGCTTGACTCAAAACTGAACGTTTTTCTATTTAAATTATTATTTAACTTCTTAGGATATACAACCATCTCAGCTCTGCAGATTCTGCTGCGAAGAGACAGAATCTTTAGAACACTTATTCTAGCATTGCACTCTGTAGCTTGTTTCTAGTCATAGGTTCAGGAGTGGCTGAAACTAACCCTACAAATAGAACTCTTGGGAGATTTGGAAAGCCAAAGTCAATCAATCTTCAATATAATAACACTCTTAGTAAAAATATTAATCTTTAATTTACAATCAGTAGACACTATGCAATTAGAAAGGCTCAGAATTTATGTGAAACATCACAACACAGAGGAAAAATAAATGGCACATGGATATCATAAGAGGGTGGTTTACAGAGATAAGAGGAGTGGGTTAAAAACCCATGATCTATAATAGTTATGACTGAAAATACTATATATAATGTATAACTGATGTGTTATGTAACTACTGTGTACAAAAAGTGCCATGTATGTAAATTGTGTGTAGAATGAAAAAAAAAGAAATATTGACCAAAAGTACAAATATTTATTTGGGGGGGTGGTCCAATTCAGCAAAATCTAATTTCTTGTTAAAATGCTGGTGAATGATCTCCAATCTAGTATCCAAAAGTTATTTTTGTCTGTACTGTAGGTAATAATGCAAGAAATAACACACACAAACAAATACTGCAAAGGTGACTAGGAGCTGGAAACAGGGCGACCATGTCTGTCGGTGCCATCTACACCAGTGGAGGCTGGTGGGAGGAGCTATAGGAGGACAGGCTCATTGTAATGGCTGGAATGGAATAAATGGAACGTTATCAAACACATGAAACATATGAAAACCACGTTTGACTCCGTACCTTTCATTCCATTCCAGCCATTACATGGCGCTTGTCCTCCTATAGCTTCTCCCACCAGCCTCCACTGATCTACACACAGTAGTACATACAGAAACTGAAAAATAAACAGACAGATTTTTACATACAGAATCACTCTTGCAGACACACACACTTGCAATTAAACTCAGGGAGGCTAATTAAAGTGTGTCACCCGGAGTGTGACAACATAATGAAAGATTGAAGAGGGGAGGAGAGACACGGGACCCCCTCTGAAAACAATGCCCCTCTCCTTCGCTCCCCTCTCCTCTCTTCTGCTCTCTTCTCTCATCTACCATATGCTGCAATTTGTTTAGTCAAATCCCCTTTAAACACGGCAGATCTATGGCTCTGAGGCAGAGCTTTGCTGTAGCTCAGATCACTCTCCATAGACACATCTCCAGCAGCCTGTATTGCTCATGGCCTGTGTCACTGGGCTCTAATAGTCCCCTGGGACCTCCTTTTTATTGCTTTTACAGATACTTTGTCTGGCGATTACAGCCGGCCTCACCCAACCTGGGGAATAATCACAATATTTCAATTTGAAGAGGGAGGGAGAGAGGTTGGTTCTATACCTGCTGTGAGGAGTGCCAGAAGCATGAGCAAGATATTATGTGTGTCATCTAATGGCACATATCATTCACACACCATGAAACAGTGAGTACAGAAACAATGTTGGACATGGTAAGGTGTTCCCCTGCAGGGACTATATGAGTCTTACTATATTTTGATGAAGAGTCATTTTGATGAAGAGTCCTAGTAGGCCGTCATTGTAAATAATATTTTTTTCTTTCCTGACTTGCCTAGTTAAATAAAGGTTCAATCAAAAAATAAATAAATAAAATAACACCTCAGATACTTTATAGAGAATGCTGTCAACAGCTCTGATTTATAGTAAACCCCTTCTAGAAACTAGTTGGCCTAGCCCATTCATAAATCTAAGTCTATTCAGTTCACAGCTGCAGGTTACCGGATATTCCATTCTTCACCACTCTGGTCCTGCTCTGCCTCTGTCCATTACACAGCACCTACACCCAAACCAAACACAACACAGTCCTGTGTCAGTGTGAACCACTGGGTTCCAACCTGGGTCTCCTGTGTTAGCCTGCTGAGCTAAAACCTAGGCAATAACTCAGGGAATCAGGAACATTTTAATCTGTGAAAATAAATAGGTGGAGAGAGGTTGCATAAAAAGCTTTTTCTGTAGGGTCTAAAGCTGTCTATTTCTAACAAAGGGACAAGTAGAGAATACAACCAAGCCAAGCACAATAAAAGCCAGTGAGGAGCACTTTGGATTTGGCCATGGACTGCATAATCCCATTGCTCCATTTCATGGAGTTTAAACCAAGCTCACCAATAAAGCCAGTTTTACAACTTAATCCCAGCATCCGTCCCGCTCCATCTTCCAGTTGACAGGATGGGAACCAGTCTGTAGATTAGCTGCATGGGGGCAGACAGATAGAGGCCCTCATCGCAGACTAGGAACCATACTAGGTGGAGTTACTCTGAGTACAGTAAATCCGGACCTGGAGTGTCTTAACAAAATGCAACCAAAATATTTACACTTGCTTAACTTCTCTGGGATATGTGGGACGCTAATGTCCCACTTGGCCAAAAGCCAGTAAAAATGCAGAGCGCCAAATTCAAATAAATTACTATAAAAATCAAACTTTCATTAAATCACACATGAAAGACACCAAATTAAAGCTACACTTGTTGTGAATCCAGCCAACATGTCTGATTTCAAAAAGGATTTACGGCGAAAGCACACCTTGCGATTATGTTAGGTCAGTACATAGCCACAGAAAAACACAGCCATTTTTCCAGCCAAAGAGAGGAGTAACAAAAAGCAGAAATAGAGATAAAATTAATCACTAACCTTTGATGATCTTCATCAGATGACACTCATAGGACTTCATGTTACACAATACATGTATGTTTTGTTCGGTAAAGTTCATATTTATATCCAAAAATCTGAGTTTAGGCGGGACGCTACTGTCTCACTTGGCCAAAAGCCAGAGAAAATGCAGAGCGCCAAATTCAAATAAATTACTATAAAAATCTAACTTTCATTAAATACCAAATTAAAGCTACACTGGTTGTGAATCCAGCCAACATGTCAGAATTCAAATAGGCTTTTCGGCGAAAGCAAATGATGCTATTATCTGAGTTAGCACCATAGTAAACAAAGAGAGAGAAGCATATTTCAACCCTGCAGGCGCGACATAAAACGCAGAAATAAAAATATAATTCATGCCTTACCTTTGACGAGCTTCTGTTGTTGGCACTCCAATATGTCCCATAAACATCACAAATGGTCCTTTTGTTCGATTAATTCCGTCGATATATATCCAAAATGTCAATTTATTTGGTGCGTTTGATCCAGAAAAACACCGGTTCCAACTTGTGAAACGTGACTACAAAATATCTCAAAAGTTACCTGTAAACTTTGCCAAAACATTTCAAACTACTTTTATAATACAACTTTAGGTATTTTTTAATGTAAATAATCGATAAAATTGAAAACGGGATGATCTGTGTTCAATACACGATTAAATCAAACTGTAGCTAGCTTTCTGGTCATGCGCCTCTAAAAAACAGGACACTTTGAGTGACCCTCGTTCAAGATGGCCGTACTTCTTCATTACACAAAGGAAAAACCCTCAACCAATTTCTAAAGACTGTTGACATCCAGTGGAAGCGGTAGGAACTGCAAGAAGGTCAATTAGAAATCTGTATTCCCAATGAAAATCCATTGAAAAGAGAGTGACCTCAAAAAAAATATATCTGAATGGTTTGTCCTCGGGGTTTTGCCTGCTAAATAAGTTCTGTTATACTCACAGACATGATTCAAACAGTTTTAGAAACTTCAGAGTGTTTTCTATCCAAATCTACTAATAATATGCATATCTTATATTCTGGGGATGAGTAGCTGGCAGTTGAATTTGGGTATGCGTTTCATCCAAACGTGAAAATGCTGCCCCCTATCCTAAGTTAATCCAGTGTCCCGAAAAATATGTTTGTAGGATATGCAAATATGTGCATGTTTAAAGTATATAGCCACATTTGCATATTTTAATACAATATTTCAGAAAAACGGTAATACTAAAAAGTTTTATATATGTAACTACATTCAACTGGTAAAAGTTGATTGTGATATGATCCTTTTATCTAATCACAACTCAGTAATTGACCCTGTAGAAAATAGTTATGATATGAGGGGAAGGTTAGTGTTAGACAAACATTCATTCCCTGGTTGTCACGGCTGTTGAAAGATGAGAACCAAGGTGCAGCGTGGTGAGCATACATTTTCTATAACTCAAAATGATGCCAAACAAAACAATAAACACTACAAAACCAAACCGTGAAGCTCAAAGGCTATGTGCCCTAAACAAAGTCAACTTCCCACAAAACCAGGTGGGAAAAAGGGATACCTAAGTATGGTTCCCAATCAGAGACAACGATAGACAGCTGTCCCTGATTGAGAACCATACCCGGCCAAAACATAGAAATAGAAAATCATAGAAAAACAAAACATAGAATGTAGAATACCCACCCCAACTCACGCCCTGACCAAACCAAAATAGAGACATAAAAAGGATCTCTAAGGTCAGGGCGTGACACTGGTCGCACACGCTTACTTCTCACATTTATGCACACATAAAATCAGGTTATTGACTATGTAGCTAGGATCCGGTTACTGACCATGTAGCTAGGATCAGGTTACTGACCGTGTAGCTAGGATCAGGTTACTGACCATGTAGCTAGTTACTGACCATGTAGCTAGGATCAGGTTACTGACCATGTAGCTAGGATCAGGTTACTGACCGTGTAGCTAGGATCAGGTTACTGACCATGTAGCTAGTTACTGACCATGTAGCTAGGATCAGGTTACTGACCATGTAGCTAGGATCAGCTTGCTGACCATGTAGCTAGGATCAGGTTACTGACCATGTAGCTAGGATCAGGTTACTGACCATGTAGCTAGTTACTGACCATGTAGCTAGGATCAGGTTACTGACCTTGTAGCTAGGATCAGGTTACTAGCCATGTAGCTAGAATCAGGTTACTGACCATGTAGCTAGAATCAGGTTACTGACCATGTAGCTAGGATCAGGTTACTGACCATGTAGCTAGTTACTGACCATGTAGCTAGGATCAGGTTACTGACCTTGTAGCTAGGATCACGTTACTGACCATGTAGCTAGGATCACGTTACTGACCATGTAGCTAGGATCAGGTTACTGACCTGCAGAGCAGAAGTCAGTGAATTAGTGTGTCTTCAGTGAGCCGCGGGCCACATGTAGGGATAAAGGGATCTACCAGTGAGACACTGCTATCCTTTGAGCCCCTGGATGACCTGGGACACAGTGTGGACTCCACAACAGAGGCCTGCTGACATTGACAATCCATCAGTGTCTGTACACCCACGGTCTACACATGGTTCAAATACACAGCTCGGATGTTTGTACACATGCTCGCTAACACACACACACGCACACACACAAACACACACACGCACACACACGGATAAAGCACATTCATACCCATCATGAAAGAAATGAACCCTCTGATTTAGCAATAGATAAATCCATGCTGCAACAAATAAACACAAGTAATATCTGAATCTACTACACAAGTATAAATGATATCTGTGGTTCTAAAGGATGAGTGAAGCAGTACAGTTGGGAGTCCATGTTAAATCTCATTAGACAGAGCAATACCCAGAGAAAATTAAAGCATTAGCCTCTGACATGTTTAAAGGAACACTTTAAGATCACTTCCTATTAAGGCTTGCCAGTAAACAGGCCTTTGAAATGGAGCCCTCAACTCCTAGCTGAACAGTGTTGGAGACATCTGACATACCCAAGCCAACCCCCCCCCCCCCCCCCCCCCAACCCCCCCACACACACACACACACACTCACACACACACACACACACACACACACACACACACACACACACACACACACACACACACACACACACACACACACACACATAACTGTAAGAGATTGTTGGTCTTCTCCTGGAACACGGTTTACTACAAAACATCTCTATGGCGCTGAGCAGGCAGAGAAACATTCACAGATAACCTGGGAATCAGGTTGTATGTCAATGCTGATAGCTGAAAAATATACAGTGGGGCAAAAAAGTATTTAGTCAGCCACCAATTGTGCAAGTTCTCCCACTTAAAAAGATGAGAGAGGCCTGTAATTTTCATCATAGGTACACTTCAACTATGACAGACAAAATGAGAAGAAAAAATCCAGAAAATCACATTGTAGGATTTTTAATGAATTTATTTGCAAATTATGGTGGAAAATAAGTATTTGGTCAATAACAAAAGTTTATCTCAATACTTTGTTATATACCCTTTGTTGGCAATGACAGAGGTCAAACATTTTCTGTAAGTCTTCACAAGGTTTTCACACACTGTTGCTGGTATTTTGGTCCATTCCTCCATGCAGATCTCCTCTAGAGCAGTGATGTTTTGGGGCTGTTGCTGGGCAACACGGACTTTCAACTCCCTCCAAAGATTTCTATGGGGTTGAGATCTGGAGACTGGCTAGGCCACTCCAGGACCTTGAAATGCTTCTTACGAAGCCACTCCTTCGTTGCCCGGGCGGTGTGTTTGGGATCATTGTTATGCTGAATGACCCAGCCACGTTTCATCTTCAATGCCCTTGCTGATGGAAGGAGGTTTTCACTCAAAATCTCACGATACATGGCCCCATTCATTCTTTCCTTTACACGGATCAGTCGTCCTGGTCCCTTTGCAGAAGAACAGCCCCAAAGCATGATGTTTCCACCCCCATGCTTCACAGTAGGTATGGTGTTCTTTGGATGCAACTCAGCATTCTTTGTCCTCCAAACACGACGAGTTGAGTTTTTACCAAAAAGTTCTATTTTGGTTTCATCTGACCATATGACATTCTCCCAATCTTCTTCTGGATCATCCAAATGCTCTCTAGCAAACTTCAGACGGGCCTGGACATGTACTGGCTTAAGCAGGGGGACACGTCTGGCACTGCAGGATTTGAGTCCCTGGCGGCGTAGTGTGTTACTGATGGTAGGCTTTGTTACTTTGGTCCCAGCTCTCTGCAGGTCATTCACTAGGTCCCCCCGTGTGGTTCTGGGATTTTTGCTCACCATTCTTGTGATCATTTTGACCCCACGGGGTGAGATCTTGCGTGGAGCCCCAGATCGAGGAAGATTATCAGTGGTCTTGTATGTCTTCCATTTCCTAATAATTGCTCCCACAGTTGATTTCTTCAAACCAAGCTGCTTACCTATTGCAGATTCAGTCTTCCCAGCCTGGTGCAGGTCTACAATTTTGTTTCTGGTGTCCTTTGACAGCTCTTTGGTCTTGGCCATAGTGGAGTTTGGAGTGTGACTATTTGAGGTTGTGGACAGGTGTCTTTTATACTGATAACAAGTTCAAACAGGTGCCATTAATACAGGTAACGAGTGGAGGACAGAGGAGCCTCTTAAAGAAGAAGGTCTGTGAGAGCCAGAAATCTTGCTTGTTTGTAGGTGACCAAATACTTATTTTCAACCATAATTTGCAAATAAATTCATTAAAAATCCTACAATCTGATTTTCTGGATTTCTTTTCTCATTTTGTCTGTCATAGTTGAAGTGTACCTATGATGAAAATTACAGGCCTCTCTCATCTTTTTAAGTGGGAGAACTTGCACAATTGGTGGCTGACTAAATACTTTTTTGCCCCACTGTACATTTGTAGTTAGAACAAACAAACGTATTTAACTCATAAAAATCTCTTGGCTATCTTTGTTCCCTGACTCTTGCTATACCAGTCAAAGTGGTAAGAGAAGTACAACCAGACCAATGTTATTCCTAAAGGATAACTCTCTGTGCACTAGTCCACTAGAACTGCTGTTCTCCATGCTGACATGACTTGCTCCAACAGTTCATATGATAAAGAGCAAAATATGAGATTGTAGATTTTCAAATGGAATTGTCACTTTAGATTACAGATTCAGTGGAAAGACTTGACTATCCTCTGCCACTGTCTGCTGGGGTAATGTGTTGAAAGTGATTTAAAACAGTAATCAGGGGCAGGAATAGATTAGATACATTCAGAAGGCTGAGCGACTGTCCTCACTCTCCTCATTTTCTGTCCTCAAATTGTAATCTATCACTCCCTCCACTCCACCATAACACTGCTCTCTCCGGTCTCAGCCTCCTATGTTCACACTGCTCTCTCCGGTCTCAGCCTCCTATGTTCACACTGCTCTCTCCGGTCTCAGCCTCCTATGTTCACACTGCTCTCTCTGGTCTCAGCCTCCTATGTTCACACTGCTCTCTCCGGTCTCAGCCTCCTATGTTCACACTGCTCTCTCCGGTCTCAGCCTCCTATGTTCACACTGCTCTCTCCGGTCTCAACCACCTATGTTCACACTGCTCTCTCCGGTCTCAGCCTCCTATGTTCACACTGCTCTCTCCGGTCTCAGCCTCCTATGTTCACACTGCTCTCTCCGATCTCAACCTCCTATGTTCACACTGCTCTCTCCGGTCTCAGCCTCCTATATTCACACTGCTCTCTCCGGTCTCAACCTCCTATGTTCACACTGCTCTCTGGTCTCAACCTCCTATGTTCACACTGCTCTCTGGTCTCAACCTCCTATGTTCACACTGCTCTCTCCGGTCTCAACCTCCTATGTTCACACTGCTCTCTCCGGTCTCAGCCTCCTATGTTCACACTGCTCTCTCCGGTCTCAGCCTCCTATGTTCACACTGCTCTCTCCGGTCTCAACCTCCTATGTTCACACTGCTCTCTCCGGTCTCAGCCTCCTATGTTCACACTGCTCTCTCCGATCTCAACCTCCTATGTTCACACTGCTCTCTCCGGTCTCAACCTCCTATGTTCACACTGCTCTCTCCGGTCTCAGCCTCCTATGTTCACACTGCTCTCTCCGGTCTCAGCCTCCTATGTTCACACTGCTCTCTCTGGTCTCAACCTCCTATGTTCACACTGCTCTCTCCGGTCTCAACCTCCTATGTTCACACTGCTCTCTCCGATCTCAACCTCCTATGTTCACACTGCTCTCTCCGGTCTCAGCCTCCTATGTTCACACTGCTCTCTCTGGTCTCAGCCTCCTATGTTCACACTGCTCTCTCCGGTCTCAGCCTCCTATGTTCACACTGCTCTCTCCGGTCTCAACCTCCTATGTTCACACTGCTCTCTCCGGTCTCAACCTCCTATGTTCACACTGCTCTCTCTGGTCTCAACCTCCTATGTTCACACTGCTCTCTCCGGTCTCAACCTCCTATGTTCACACTGCTCTCTCTGGTCTCAGCCTCCTATGTTCACACTGCTCTCTCCGGTCTCAACCTCCTATGTTCACACTGCTCTCTCTGGTCTCAACCTCCTATGTTCACACTGCTCTCTCCGGTCTCAACCTCCTATGTTCACACTGCTCTCTCCGGTCTCAACCTCCTATGTTCACACTGCTCTCTCTGGTCTCAACCTCCTATGTTCACACTGCTCTCTCCGGTCTCAACCTCCTATGTTCACACTGCTCTCTCCGGTCTCAACCTCCTATGTTCACACTGCTCTCTCCGGTCTCAACCTCCTATGTTCACACTGCTCTCTCTGGTCTCAACCTCCTATGTTCACACTGCTCTCTCTGGTCTCAACCTCCTATGTTCACACTGCTCTCTCCGGTCTCAACCTCCTATGTTCACACTGCTCTCTCTGGTCTCAACCTCCTATGTTCACACTGCTCTCTGGTCTCAACCTCCTATGTTCACACTGCTCTCTGGTCTCAACCTCCTATGTTCACACTGCTCTTTCTGGTCTCAACCTCCTATGTTCACACTGCTCTCTGGTCTCAACCTCCTATGTTCACACTGCTCTCTGGTCTCAACCTCCTATGTTCACACTGCTCTCTGGTCTCAACCTCCTATGTTCACACTGCTCTTTCTGGTCTCAACCTCCTATGTTCACACTGCTCTCTGGTCTCAACCTCCTATGTTCACACTGCTCTCTCTGGTCTCAACCTCCTATGTTCACACTGCTCTCTCTGGTCTCAACCTCCTATGTTCACACTGCTCTCTGGTCTCAACCTCCTATGTTCACACTGCTCTCTGGTCTCAACCTCCTATGTTCACACGGCTCTCTCTGGTCTCAACCTCTTATGTTCACACTGCTCTTTCTGGTCTCAACCTCCTATGTTCACACTGCACTCTCGATCCCTTCTCCCTTATTCACACTGCTATTCCCTTTGCTGCTACTCTGTAGTGTAGATAGACGATGATAAACGCCATGTCTATCATTCTGCTGTGTGCCCCACCCGTCTCAGACCTCGCCCTGTTCTGTCTGTCTCACTACTCCCCCTCACTGGTTCTCTCCTCTTTCCATGTTGCAGTCCAAGAATTAACCACTTCCTCTGTGGTGGCAGTAAAACACAACCAGAGTATGGCTGGCAAGCCGAACAGCAGCCCTTCACTTAACTCACACAGTGTTGCAGTACTACAACACTACCACACTGTTCCAACACAGCCAGGGAAAGTTGTGCTGCGTCCTTGAGGTCCAACGTTAAACCTTCAAAAGCAGGGAAAAGTCACACTAATTGATGGTGGATCTGATTAAAATGAGAGGTTATAATGAGAATGGGACTAGAAAGAGTGCGAGCTGATCTGTGTTCTACGCTACACTTCTAACCTTTCAGTCAGAGGGCGAATCACTTTGATGTTCCCCACTCTTTTCATCAGCACCGTTTTGGTTATGAAAAGGCGATTTCAAGTACAAAGGGGAAGCTCACATTTGTAATTTGTCTCCTATTCAGGAACAAATGGTCATCAGAAAACCGTTTCTGATGTTAAAAAAAAAGAGACATCTAAATAAAACTGCAAATGAAAGATGGTAGAGTGGTGATGAAGGTAGAGAGACTGAGAGAAAGTGTGGCACTGCCAATAGACGAGGCAAGGGCACAGAGCTACGCTGCCTGGAGTCTAAACCCATACTAACTTCACTGTGATCACACCCTCCATAGACTCATAGACTCTCTGCTTGTTAGAGGAAGACAGTGGGGACAGGAGAGGGGTGTGGGGTGTGGGGTGGTGTGGGGTGGTGGGGGGTGGTGGGGGGTGTAGGGGCGGCGGGGGCGGGTAGAGGAAATAAAGGTTGAAATCCTTGACTGTGAAAACTGTCATAGGGGAACATATGCATAGCCTGTTTGCCTAATAACCTGAATCTTGTAAAATGTGAATGTGAAGTCCTCTGGAGCATATAATTTAACACCCCTGTGCCAAGGGAGATGGGTGAGAATTGAAGCGAGTACACCTTGACAAAGGCTATTCTTCTGCTTTCACACCAGCAGAGCAGTGCCATGCAAGGGGCTGCTGCTAAGGCTGGGCTGGCACAGCAACTGTCCTGTAACAGTGAGCTCCACACACACACATTCACATTTTTACACAGCCACCCACCAAAACCACTCGTACCCACCCTCATCATTCATCGCCCCAACAGACCAGCACGATCTCTAATTTAGCTATCCAGCCTATTGCGCCAAATAGAACTTCAGTGCCATGTTTTTTACATAGAGAAAACCTTTAGAATGCACAATACCGTTATGTCAGTGATCTGGATGTGGACTAAAACAGTGTTCAGGATTGCAAGACAGTTTTCCCCATTTTCATTCATAAGGTCTATGTTCTATTGGACACATCCCAATGCCAACTCAGTCTCACGTCATTCAATCAGTTCTGTTATGGGGTTTTTGGGGGACCTGTGGTCGGCCCATGGACTGAAAAACAAGAGGGCTGATTTCTTTTGTCCCCTACCCTCCTTTCTCTCGCAACCGTCCTCTCCTTGTAGGAGCACCGACCCTGTCCAGCATCTGCTAGGCGGATTAGCTGCAGAAGACGGAGACTGCATTATGTCTTCAAGAGGCTTTACTGTAAGGCTCACCACTAGTTCTCTTTCCTTCCTTTCTCCCTCTTAATGTACCGCTTCATTGAAAAGAGGCTAAATCTTTGTTAACAGGGAAACTATGAACTCACAGGGAGTTAATCAGAGTCAGTGCAAGGCTGGAGCATTTACATGTGAATTGGCTGCAGCTGTATACCAGGCTTCTTTATGTCATTCACTCTACACAGCCCCTCAGGCTGCTGGCCTCAGATACTTCCTGCTTCCATATGGGTATACACTCACCGCCGTATTTGTTTGGAGAGTGAAGCAAAACTTTTTTAATGTGTCTCTATACTCCAGCATTTTGGATTTGAGATCAAATGTTTCATATGCGGTCACAGTGCAGAATGTCACCTTTTATTTGAGGGTATGTTCATACATATCTGTTTTACCATTTGGAAATGAAAGCAATTTATGTATCTAGTCCCCCTCATTTCAATACATTTATTTTCATAAATATTTGGACAAATTCACTTTAATAGTGTATTAAAGTAGGGTTTCCCAAACTCAGTCCTCGGGCCCCATGTGGGTGCATGTTTTGGTTTTTGCCCCAGCACTACAAAGCTGACTCAAATAATCAAAGTATGGTTGTGTGTTAATTTTGGAGTCACTTTTATTGTAAATAAGAATGGAAGATGTGTCTGAACACTTCTACATTAATGTGGATTCTACCATAACTATGAAAATCATGCGTGATTATCAACCGTCACTGTCCAAATAAGTACGGAGAGGAGCGTATATCAAGTGTATATACAGTGCCTTGCAAAAGCATTCATCCCCCTTGGCATTTTTCTTATTTTGTTGCATTACAACCTGTAATTTAAATAGATTTTTATTTGGATTTCATGTAATGGACATACACAAAATAGTCCAAATTGGTGAAGTGAAATGAAAAAAATAATACGGAAAAGTGGTGCATCTATATGTATTCACCCCCTTTGCTATGAAGCACCTAAATGAGATCTGGTGCAACCAATTACCTTCAGAAGTCACATAATTAGTTAAATAAAGTCCACCTGTGTGCAATCCAAGTGTCAAATGATCTGTCACATGATCTCAGTAGGCCCCAGAGTCTGTTCTGAAAGGCCCCAGAGTCTGCAACACCACTAAGCAAGGAGCACCACCAAGCAAGCGGCACCATGAAGACCAAGGAGCTCTCCAAACAGATCAGGGACAAAATTGTGCAGAAGTACAGATCAGGGTTGGGTTATAAAAACATATCCAAAACATTGAACATCACACAGAGCACCATTAAATCCATTATTAAAAAATTGAAAGAATATGGCACCATAGCAAACCTGCCAAGAGAGGGCCGCCCACCAGAACTCGCGGACCAGGCAAGGAGGGCATTAATCAGAGAGGCAACAAAGAGACTAAAGATAACCCTGAAGGAGCTGCAAAGCTCCACAGCGGAGATTGGAGTATCTGTCCATAGGACCACTTTAAGCTGTGCACTCCACAGAGCTGGGCTTTATGGAAGAGTGGCCAGAAAAAAAGCCATTGCTTAAAGAAAAAAATAAGCAAACACATTTGGTGTTCACCAAAAGGCATGTGGGAGACTCCCCAAACATATGGAATAAGGTTCTCTGGTCAGATGAGACTAAAATTGAGCTTTTTGGCCATCAAAAATATCTGGAGTATTTCTCCTGTCTTATCCGGTGTCCTGGGTGAATTTAAGTATGCTCTCTCTAATTCTCTCTTTCTCTCTTTCTCTCTTTCTCTCTTTCTTTCTTTCTTTCTTTCTTTCTTTCTTTCTTTCTTTCTTTCTTTCTTTCTTTCTTTCTTTCTTTCTTTCTTTCTTTCTTTCTTTCTTTCCCTCTCTCGGAGGACCTGAGCCCTAGGACCATGCCTCAAGACTACCTGGCCTGATGACTCCTTGCTGTCCCCAGTCCACCTGGCCGTGCTGCTGCTCCAGTTTCAACTGTTCTGGCTGCGGCTATGGAACCCTGACCTGTTCACCGGACGTGCTACCTGTCCCAGACCTGCTGTTTTCAACTCTCTAGAGACCGCAGGAGCGGTAGAGATACTCTGAATGATCAGCTATGAAAAGCCAACTGACATTTACTCCTGAGGTGCTGCACCCTCGACAACCACTGTGATTATTATTATTTGACCCTGCTGGTCATTTATGAACATTTGTACATCTTGACCATGTTCTGTTATAATCTCCACCCGGCACAGCCAGACAAGGACTGGCCACCCCTCATAGCCTGGTTCCTCTCTAGGTTTCTTTGTAGGTTCTGGCCTTTCTAGGGAGTTTTTCCTAGCCACCGTGCTTCTACACCTGCATTGCTTGCTGTTTGTGGTTTTAGGCTGGGTTTCTGTACAGCACTTTGTGATATCAGCTGATGTAAGAAGGGCTTTATAAATACATTTTATTTTATTTGATCAAGGAAAACGCTATGTCTGGCGCAAACCCAACACCTCCCATCACCCCTAGAACACCGTCCCAGTGAAGCATGGTGGTGGCAGCATCATGCTGTGGGGATGTTTTTCATCGGCAGGGACTGGGAAACTGGTCAGAATTGAAGGAATGATGGATGGCGCTAAATACAGGGAAATTCTTGAGGGAAACCTGTTTCAGTCTTCCAGAGATTTGAGACTGCGACGGAGGTTCACCTTCTAGCAGGACAATGACCCTAAGCATACTGCTAAAGCAACACTCAAGTGGTTCAAGGGGAAAGATTTAAATGTCTTGGAATGGCCTAGTCAAAGCCCAGACCTCAATCCAACTGAGTATCTCTGGTTTGACTTAAAGATTGCTGTACACCAGCGGAACCCATCCAACTTGTTGGAGCTGGAGCAGTTTTGCCTTGAAGAATGGGCAAAAATCCCAATGGCTAGATGTGCCAAGCTTATAGAGACATCCCCAAGAAACTTGCAGCTGTAATTGCTGCAAAAGATGGCTCTACAAAGTATTGACTTTGGGGGGGTGAATAGTTATGCACTCTCAAGTTTTCTGTTTTTTGTCTTATTTCTTGTTTGTTTCACAATAAAAAACTATTTTGCATCTTCAAAGTGTTAGGCATATTGTGTAAATCAAATGATACAACCCCCCAAAAAATAAATTTTAATTCCAGGTTGTAAGGCAACCAAATAGGAAAAATGCCAAGGGGTGTGAATACTTTCGCAAGCCACTGTAGGCTACCGTGGAAAATCTGTGACCTGCAAACAGGCTAGTTTACTAAATATTCCAATATGATTTGAATACCGTGTGATCTCTGAAAGCATTAGAAAGATTATTGTTTTGTATCACCACTATGAATGGCAGCAGTGTTAATGCCTGGACTGTCAAATAGCAAATGCAATATGAACAAGAGCAGTGCTATAAGACTGCAATGAAAGAAGCAAACAAGTGTTAACCTAGTTGTTCAGATATGATACCCGGTTTAGTGGGAGTTGTGCATTTGTGGAGCCAGGGTCTGATGACCTTCCTGGAGGACTTGCTTATTTGTTCTACATTTTATTTAGGAGAAGAGTTACATGGTGGGGGTGGGAGAAAGAGTTAAGACAGAGATGATGTGGAAATGTAGACTTAGTGGGATTTACCCATTTGAGAAAAGACCTTTTCACTTGTTTTGTTGGTTTATCCTCTAAACCCCGTCTCACCCCCCTGCCTAAAAGCTTTTGACATCTTCATCTCGTTCACAGTGGGCGGGCTTTGTTTGCTCTGCTTGGAAAAGTGATGGGGCTTCGCCCTCCCCGCTCTGTGGCACAAGTGGAGGACTTTGCCATGGCAAAGGGGCCTTTCTCTTTTCTCCTCCCCCCTCCTTTTTCACATAACCACAATATGGTCATTGTCTGGCAGTGAATAATGTGGCCACTCGGGCAGCATAGGCTGCTCCTCGGGCTTTGACTGTGAACCAGCTCTTTTCTTCACTGTGAAAGGACTCTAATCCATGTAAATATAGGACTCTGAGTACAGCTTTACCACAGAGGGGAGAGGGAGAGGGGAAATGGAGGGGAGGATCAGTAATTTAACCTTTGACCCAACAAATAAGAGGCATGTAAGTTCTAGAATTACTCTCCAAAGAGGGGATCCTGTGGCGGATTGGGGTTCTTCTGTGTCACCGCTGTTTGGGTCTGACTGACAGGGCTTTGCTGGGAGCCGTGATGGGAGAATGGAGTACTCCAGGAGCAGTGGACGCGCTCATGATACTAACATTATACGGAGACAAGAAAGACACCAAATCGACCACTCTGTTTGGTGCTTGTGTGCATGATGTCAATATTAACACTAAATCAAATCAAATATAATTACATTTTATTGGTCACATACACGTACAGTATTTAGCAGATGTTATTGTGGGTGTAGCTAAATGCTTGTGTTCCTAGCTCCAACAGTGTAGTAGTATCTAACAATTCATAACAATACCCACAGTTCTAAAAGTAAAATAATGGAATTAAGAAATATATAAATGTTAGGACTAGCATTGTCGGAGTGGCATTGACTAGAATACAGTAGAATACAGTATATAAATATGAAATTAGTAAAACATTATGTAAACATTATTAAAGTGACTAGTGTTCCATTATTAAAGTGACCAGTGATTCTATGTCTATGTACATAGGACAGCAGCCTCTAAGGTGCATGGTTGAGTAACCGGGTGGTAGCCGGCTAGTGACAGTGACTAAGTTCAGTGCAGGATACTGGGTGGAGGCCGGATAGTGATGGCTATTTAACAGTCTGATGGCCTTGAGATAGAAGCTGTTTTTCAGTCTCTCGGTCCCAGCTTTGATGCAGCTGTACTGACCTAGCCTTCTGGATGATAACGGGGTGAACAGGCGGTGACATCGGGCGGCTGATGTCCTTGATGATCTTTTTGGCCTTCCCGTGACATCGGGTGCTGTAGGTGTCCTGGAGGGAAGGTAGCTTGCCCCCGGTGATGTGTTGGGTGGACCGCACCACTGGAGAGCCCTGCAGTTGCGGGCGGTGCAATTGGCGTAGCAGGCAGGGATGCAGCCCAACAGTGCATCTGCAAAAATGTGTGAGGGTCTTAGGGGCCAAGCTAAATTTCTTCAGCCTCCTGAGGCGTTGTTGCGTCTTCTTCACCACACTGTTTGTGTCGGTGGACCATTTCAGATTGTTAGTGATGTGTACACTGAGAAACTTGAAGCTTTTCACCTCCACTGTGGTCCTGTTGATGTGGATGGGAGCATGCTCCCTCTGCTGTCTCCTGAAGTCCACGATCAGCTTCTTCCTTTTGTTGATGTTGAGGGAGAGGTTATTTTCCTGGCACCACTCCGCCAGGGCCCTCACCTCCTCGCTGTAGGCTGTCTCATCCTTGTTGGTAATCAGGCCTACTACTGTTGTGTCATCTGCAAACTTGATGATTGAGTTGCAGGCGTGCGTGGCCGCACAGTCATGGGTGAACAGGAGGTACAGGAGGGAGCTGAGCACACACCCTTGTGGGGTCCATGAGTTGAGGATCAGCGTAGTGGAGGTGTTGTTTCCTACCTTCACCACATGGGGGTGGCTCCTCAGGAAGTCCAGGACCCAGTTGCGGGGTTCAGACTCAGGGCCCGAGCTTAATGATGAGCTTGGAGGGTACTATGGTGTTGAAGGCTGAGCGAGAGTCAATGAACAGCATTCTTACATAGGCATTCCTCTTGTCCAGATGGGATAGGGCAGTGTGCAGTGCGATGGCGATTACATCGTCTGTGGATCTATTGGGGCGGTATGCGAATTGAAATGGGTCT